>NW_015552615.1:1568971-1577445 GCF_001515605.1 Sinocyclocheilus anshuiensis | reverse complement strand
TATAGCTGCCAAATTGTGTATTTAAGGCATGTGTACAAACGGGTGTAAATGATTTTACTGCTAAACAAAACAAACCCTCAAGTTTCTTTTTAATCCATTCAGAATGAGTTTGCAGTAGACTAAACACATACCCAGGTTAACATAAATAACTTTGGTAATCAGTTCTTCTTTAAATATATTACCTCAGTGATAACTGTAGTAAAAGCAAAATGGTCTTTGTCTTCGCTATAAACTACCTATAGTAAAAACAGACCCCTTTAACCAATCAATATCCATTCACACTAAGATAGTTGATCCAAAGAAACCGTTGTGCACAACAAGAACACCAAATATCTGGTAAAAATAACACATTTACAATTAAATAACTGAAATAAACTGGCGTGATCATAATACTGTATATCACAAAACATTTAAATATTTATATTTATATATATATTTATATATCAGCTTGTTCAGGATAATGTGCATGCGCTGAACAGGACAACGGACCCAGGTCCTGGCTCTATTTCAACTGCTTCAGATGGATTTGATTCAGATTTCAACATTTGGACTTTCACAGAGCTTCACATGTTCATTGCTCACATGCATGAAGAGCTGTACTGTTTTTTTTTACCAAAGTTACTGGAATGTCAAGAAAAGGTGTCCTCAGAGGTAAATGTCATGGGAGTAAACTCTCAAAAATAAAGGTTTGACAGTCTAATGCCTTTTTAAACTATATTCAGGTGCTTAAAAAAAACCTAGAAACCAAAACCAATCTGATCTGAAGAACCTGTAGAAAACATCAATGACTTTTTCATACAGCAAGAACCTAAAATGCAGCAAGCAACCTTTAATTTCCGAGAGTGTAGGATTAATAAAATGAAGTGAGATTCCCATTTTTTTTTTTTTTTTGGAGAACATCCAATGGTGCGGGTCAGAACCAAGTACAGACTGTTATTCAGAGCCCTTTTTTGTTTCCGAGATGTGTCGAACGCCTCGATATTCCTTGGCGAAGGAATACACAATTTCTTTTTTTGCTACACACAAGCCAGGTATTCATCGTGAGATATTGACGAAAGGAAAAAGATTGTGAATGTGTCCACTGTCAGTTTGAATAGAGCCAAGCCCAGCAGTGGAAGCGCTTGTTTATAGTCTTTTTATACGGTGATCACATCGAAACAGTGCTTGTAGGTTCGGAATGACGTAGGGAGTGAAAAGTGGGAGGAATGGAGATGTTACCACATCAACTCAGTGATTCGTATTAGAAATATATCTTCTTTTTCTTTTTTTTTTTTTACATCTACGTATACTCTTTTCATCATTAATTACAAGAAATGCTAGAAATTCATGCCAAATAAACAGCAAACACACATTTTTTGTTTTGTTTTACAGCATAATAAAATCAATCTTCAGGTAGTATGTTACCGCAGCAAACACAACTGTCTGGTCTGCGATAGCTTGGCCGAACGGCCGATGCAGTACACACTCTCACCGCTAGAGGCATCAGCGCTGAAATGGATCTGGCATGCTCATGATTCTGGCAACTCAATCGTCACTGTCACCATGGATGTAAATAACGTTAACTCGTATAAAGTGCATTTCTATCTCAGCCACCATAGAACAGATGCGACGCACACTCTAGCATAAGAAGCGTGCCGATGAACTCTACGAGAAGCAGACTTGTGTGCGAACTAGCAACTAAAATTACGCCATACGTACTGTTTCCCATGGAAATCAATATTGCAATATTTACCGTTGAAAACAAAAAAATTAGTTTTTCCGGTGTGTACTAAAAGCATCCTAACAAACACATCAGGGAACAATGACCCTGTAGCTACAGTGTCTCGAGAGCGATATTATGTACAAAACCCAAAACAACAACACACAGTATCCCGCTAATCTAAGTTTACACGTAAGAACATCTTGCCGTTGAGTCGCGACAACAATCTGAAAAAGCTGCCTTGACATTTTTCCAGGAACTGCTCTTTTCACATTACGAAAATCAAATTTTTCCAACACACACCATGCAAACGAAGCATATTGTAAGTGGTTTGTTAAAAACATCGTTGAGTGAACTAATTGTCGAAACGTCATCAGAGGCTCAGTCTACGCAGGCAGTATTATGTTAAAAAATACGACGCACGGTTTGCGTTTTATTTAGATTCAGTGAACATTATCGTCACTTTAAGTTATCACTTTTAACAGAAAATAAACTAAATAAAACATGATAAAGCTGATTACATAAGGCTGAAGTCGTTTTCGATGCAAACGCCAGAACTGATATGCAATCTTAGCGTCAGCCCCTCCCCTCGT
The DNA here is from genome assembly GCF_001515605.1 of Sinocyclocheilus anshuiensis. Taxonomy (NCBI): domain Eukaryota; kingdom Metazoa; phylum Chordata; class Actinopteri; order Cypriniformes; family Cyprinidae; genus Sinocyclocheilus; species Sinocyclocheilus anshuiensis. The sequence continues at coordinate 1,575,153 of NW_015552615.1, read as the reverse complement.
AAATATAACTTTAAATATTTAATCTTTCGCATTATGTACACGCACAATCCATATCTATTCATACACTAGCAGCAGCATTCATCTTATGAGAGGTTTTCCCATGATTAAACATAAAATAATCTGTAATAAACTACTGTATATATTTTCTTACCAGTGAGATTAAAGTTATATTTATTTATTTATATATATTTATCTATATATTTGTGTTTATATATATATATAAATGTATATATGCAGTTGTTGGTATTTCTGCTAAAAAAAGACTGTATAAAATATCCTATATCTCTACAAAAATAAATAATGCAATGAATATATGATTAATGAATCCACAGACTCATTAAATCATTTGTTACACAGTGGCTGTCAGTGCAGGTTGAGTGCTTGTTGGGGAGGGGAGGTTTGGTACCGTAGTACACTTCAAGCCGCCATAGTGAAGCCTGTAGCCACCCAAAACACCCTGACCCTGTAAGACAACAGCGTTTCTTCACCAGAATCTTCGGTTATTTCACAATAAAAATACTACACTGATATTTAATAATGCCTTATACACTATTTACACTACTTCGGAGTGGCTGAGTACTTTTTTTCTTTTTTTTTCAAGCTTGTTCTTTCGCTAATTACAGTGTTGGTTGCACCGATAGACTCTCACTCGCTGCTTTGCTGTCAAACAGCAAGTCGCACACCCTGCCAGCCTGGTTTTTTTGGCACATATTGTGACTGTATTTGGCAGGGGGATAGCTAGGAACGAATAAAAACATGGAGGAGGTTGATGAGACAAAACAAACACACAACAACAGATCTCTGTGCAGAGGAACCCGCTTAAAGTCAACATGAAATGCCGTTCGCAAACCATTTTGCTTCTGTAATGCAAGCATTCAGGAAGATAAGCAAAAAATGCACACAAGATTTGATTGGGTGTTGAAAAATAAAAGTTGAGCTATTTTCATATTTTGATTAAACAAACTTTTTTCTTCGGAATAACACGCACCGATCGTTGACGAAAGTAAATAGGTCCAAGTTTCATTTCACGTCGACTTTAAACTTCACATTTCACAGTTCACATTATAGTATTACCTCATTATTAATTCACATTTGACCAATCTGCAGACCGAAAGGACCGAGTTCAAACCATGAAGATCTTTTCCCAAGGCTGTCAGTCTTTACCAGAGCAGAAGTATTTCACAGCATCTCTGGTGTAGTTTTGAACGTCGAATCCTTGACTTTGCACATTCTTTTCTGGATCCTCTTCCTCAAAACCCACCCGCTTCTCCTGATTGGGTGAGAGTGGTGATTGACAGATGATGTAGGAAAGCTACAGCAGGCGGGGCATTGAACAAATACCCACTGACATCAACAGTGCACTTCATTGAACAGTGAAGTGTGGATCACATCCATCATGAACGAGAGTAACGCCAAGAACGATGTTTGGCCAGTGAGAGCTTGGCAGACCAGTAGAATGGGATTTTCTGTTGGACAAATGAAGCTGGTTGATTGAAGGGAATTCTGGGATATTGCTTGGGCCACACTGGGGAAGGAGGGCAAATGGAGTGGGATGACGTCGACTAGTTTCTTAAGAGTAGATGGTGATGACCTCACGACCTCCACCACGCACGAGGAGGACCCGGTTGAGACCTTCGGTTAAAACCTCCATGAATTCCATGTCTGATTGATAGAGTCAAGGAAATGAGAGCTGTAAAAGATATGAAACAGACATACAGACGCGTTCTACTCACACTACTTTTGCAGTATGTACTATATGGTGAACAGTATGTCAAAATTTGGTGTCAGTAAGTGTGTCATACAATACATGCCAAGGCTGCATTTATTTGACCAAAAAATACAGTAAAAACAGTAATATTGTGAAATTTTCAAATAGCTGGTTTCTGTTTGAATATACTGTATTAATATAATTTTCAGCATCATTACTCCAGTCTTCAGTGTCGCATGATCCTTCAGAAATCATTCTATCATATCAAGGTTTTTTGAACCTTAAACCGCATAAACACAGTTCATTACACCAAATACACAAAATAATGTTCTTTTTTAGCAACGTCATATCTCCCCTTTAACATTTCTGTGGAAACTGGGATACATTTTTATGTTCAGGATTCTTTGATGAACAGAAAGTTCAAAAGCACAGCATTTATTCAAAATAGAAACTTTTGTAACATTATTAATTTAATGCATTCTGGTTAAAAGCACTAATTTCTTTCATTAAATTAACTTTTGAACAGTGGTGTATTTGCATAGGTTCCCAAAATGCAATGGACTCGGTTTAAAAACAAATGCCATTTTAAAATCTTGCTTGCCTCAGTATTTTTTGGTCTACCAAAAAATGTAGAATTTTTACACCAAATTGGAATAAAAAAATTATGAAAGCCATAATAATTTTCTAAATGACAACGAGACAATGTAACACAAAAAATGATCAGGATACAGTTCTCGTCGCCGCTCCTGTTTTTGGGCGGTCCGGGCATGTTGAGCAGGACTAGTTTGGCCTCCTGGGATTTCTTAACAATGACTTCGTTGATTCTGAGTGCAGTGTGCATGCGCCTCACGTTGGACTGGTTTCTGAAAACAAAACCATCATCAACCATAAGCTCATAAACATTCATCAACATCAGTGAGTGTGAATGTGTGCATCGCTGTCAGATACTCACAGATTTTCCCACTCTCTGTGGCGTGACAGAGAAAGAATGAAAGACGAGTGTAAATGTGTGCAATGCAAAACTGAACCTAAATGCAAACCTTTGCAAATGCAATTTTTAAATCAAGTGACTTTTTGCCGTATGCTGCACTCACGGATTCATGTTGAAGAGGTCTTTGATGGCCTCTGGTGTCGTGGCTCCTATAGGTTTGGCCTGCTCTCCATCACACTTGGCTTCGGTCCATGTCATCTGAACGGCTGTGCCGGGGGTCTCGGCGTCTGCGCTGGGGGACTGCGGTGTGGCCGGGGTTGGCGGGTTGGTACTCTTGTCATGAATGAGCTGTTCCTGTTGGGATGGGGACACAGGGACAGACTGAGAGGGCAGGACCAGCACATGCGCACATATGGAGAATGTAAGGGCAAAAGAGAAGGAAAAGAAAACGTTAATGATCAGATAGAGATTAAAAGAGTTTAAATTAAACAAAGAAATATTTAAATTATAAGTAATAATAATAAATCATAAACTATTATGAAATAAAAATAAACAATACAGTTAAATAATCACAACAATAATAACAAATTTGTTATCGTTTTGTTATTTTTGTAATTTGTTAATTTGTTAAAGATTGTGATCACAATGAAAATGACTGCTTTATAATGAATAATATTTGTATTTATTGACTTTCATTATTACTTTCATTTTAATTTCATTGTATTTCATTATATTTATTACAATCACAATGAAACTGACATTGTTTCATAATGAATAATATTAAATAATAAATCATTATTAAATTAAGAAAATTAATAAATATTAAATTAAAAACAAACTTATTTATTGACCGATTACTTTCATTTTAGTTATATTTATAATGAATTATATTATATATAATTTTATTTTTTTGACTTTTAGAATTAAATTAAAAGACAAGTTAAAAGTAAAACTGAAATTAATATTTACCATATACATTAATGAAATGTATTCTCATTAAAATAAGAAATAAATGTAAAATAAATAATTTGATAATTTACCATTGATAGTTGTTTAATTATAATAAAAATAAAATAAAAAATTAATTAAATTGATACAAATTAAATTATTAAAATGGCATTTCTTATAACTACAAATATTTAAAATAAATAACTTTTAAGAGAGAAAGAGAGAGTGAGAGAGAGAGAGAGAGAGAAAGAAAGAAAGAGAAAGCGAGAGAGCAAACTTTATGTTTGAAAAAAAAAAAAACAGAACAGAAAGACTGTAGAATGACAGAGAGAGAAAGAGAGAGAGAAAAAGAGAGAGAGAGAGAGAGAGAGAGAGAGAGAGAGAGAGAGAGAGAGATGGATTCTGCCGTGTCCATTACTCTGAAAGGCATCACAAAAACACTGATATCAGACAAGACAGTCAAGCCGAGATCACAGCATGTTCAACAGAAGCGATCTGGCTGTTATTGGCATGTAAAATGAAAACTGTAAAGCCATTCATTTGTTTCTGTGATATCTGAAGACATGATGAGCATTGCTGGCTGTACCTCCTCTTCTGGTTTCTCCTCTTTGCTGCTGGCCGCCGGCTCCTCTGTCACACTCAGCTGAGTCGTGACAGCGGCCGGGTTTTTACGGCGGATCGACCCGCGAGAGCTGTCAGTGATGCTCTGGATCTGAAGGGAGAGGAACGATGAGAATATTAATGAGAGGAGAGGCCCCGCCCACATGCAGTGATGTCATGCATAATGAGGTTCAACATGCAGCCTTGCAGTTCAACTGGATTTGTATCCTGTGATGTAATATTATCTTAAAGATATTTTCCATGACGTACAGATAAATACTGAAGTTAAAGAAATGTTTCTTTTTAGAATGAAAAGCATCCAGCCAAAAAATTTCAATATTGCTATGTTTAATCTTTCTAAGCTTTTAAAATGGACATGCACAAGTTTGTAGAGTAGCATGTTTGATCATAAACAGAGTTTGACAGTGAATGCTTGAGGACGGACATGTACCTCACGTTCACGCTCAGTCTTGGTGAGGTTGATCTGCTTGAGGATCTGAGATCTCTGCTCCATCATCAGGGTCTTCTCATACGTGTACGCTGAGATATCACTGTCATGCTGAAGATACAGGAGAGAGATGTATATATACGCTATATTTCTCTGAGTTACTCACAGAACTGTACAGAAACAGTGAGAAAACAAGGAAAATATAGTCTACAGTTCATAAAGGAATAGCTGATCCAAATATACATTTTTGTCATCATCTGCAGATACTTTTTCTGAAAATGGAACCATAAATAAAAAAGAAAAAGAAAAAAATAATTAAAAGTAAAACAAAAGTAGCTGCAAATGATTTTGATATTAATTGTATGACATTATTTGTAATTTCTGTTATATATATATATATATATATATATAATAAAACATAAAAAAAATATATAGTTTATGTATAATATAATACACACACATACACACATCCAACTAAATATTTAGACAATATTTTAAACCAAATAAACTGAAATAAATTGAATTTGATAATGTGAACAAATTATGGTAAATATTATAAAATGTTATACTACGTCTACTACAGCATCATTTCCTGCCTCAGCTTTTTAAATATTTATTTAAATATTAAATATACCTCCCTAGCTAATTTCTGACCTTGATCTGCTCACCTTCCTTTTGCACAAACCCTGAAAGTTTTTCAACTTTTCAACTTAAAGATCCTCCTGTTTCTCTCTCGGAGCTGCTTTTGAACACGAGTAATGACAGTGAGCGGGTGCATTACCATCTCCACCACCTCCACTGCGGCGTCTATGCGCAGGTGATACAGGAAGGTAGTCAGATCCTTCTTCATCTGGATGCTGTTATCGTCCATCTGGGCCACAGTGAAGATGCGCATCTTGCACTTCCTCCAAACCTACCGAACATCATCCACAGATGTCAACACGAGCTGCAGTGACTTAACTATAACATCATTCTGACAGAAATGAAGAGATGAAGCATGTACCTTGTGCTGGCGGAGGAGGAACGGCAGCAGCATCAGCATGCCTCCATCATGAACGATCCACCACACGTCAATGTGACCCTCTGTGAAACGCTCTCCGTTTGATGGGAAGGCCGAGACGTTCTTGGGCACCAGCAGGGCTTCACTGGCAGCGGTGGTTTCTCTTACCAGCTCTGTAATGAAGACATGTTTATATTTATTATTTACGCTCATGAATGTATTATTTTTACTGATTTGAGACTTTTGTTTAATGGTGTGGCTCTGATGTCATGCTTATTCATTTGTTATGTATAATCTGAGTCTTCAAGTTTAAGTTCCAAAAAGAAAAAGATAAAGCACATATTTAATTAATATTTCATTAAAAAAAATGTAAAATTTTAAATTGTAAAAAAAAAAAAAAAAAATGAATTGTTATATATTAAATTATTTCTATAAAAAAGTATCACAGGTTAAAAAAAAGATTTCTGAAGGATCATGTGACACTGAAGACTGGAGTAATGATGCTGAAAATTCAGCTTTGATCACAGGAATAAATTACATTTTACAA
>NW_015552615.1:1567642-1568803 GCF_001515605.1 Sinocyclocheilus anshuiensis | reverse complement strand
TCAAGTCAAGTCTCGGATTATTGTTTGGATCACACTGTAAATGAACTGCACTTGGGTTCTTCACTACGCTCGCCTTCAGTGGACTAATTCGTTACATACACACACACACACACACACACACATGAAAAAATACATAATTCATAATCCATAACAATAGATATATGTAAATATAATAATTGTTTTTTATTTATATTAAATTTACTAGATTATTCAAAAAAGGGCATTATCATTTAGTTTTGTACTATACAAACCATTTTCTGGTTGAATTTTCAGTAAAAGTCATTATATTGTCAAATAGAGTATTACTGTAACCTACATTCATTCATATCGAGATTTAAGATTTTGTTGATCCCGCCCATCCTTAATTGATTGTATCTATACAGAATCAATACTCGAGAAGGATCAGCTGATAATTAAACACTTGTATTCAGCAGCACTGTCTATTTCTGTAACTATTTTGGGATCCATTCCAAATCAAATGAATTAAACCATCGCTTGTTTCTTCTTAAAATTCACAAGTGAACATCTGTGGCGTGAGACGTGAAGCTGCACCTGCTCAGTCTGGCTGCTTTAGAGCTTCATAGTTTAGCTGTGATAACACAGAACAGACTCACACGAACACATATGATGCAATGACTTTAACAGCTGCCGCAGCGCAGAGCAGTGTGTTTGTGAAACCTTACATACTGACTCAAGAGTATGTACAAAAATTAATTACAATAAATAAATAAATAAATATAATGATTTGTGAGATAAAAAAGTCACAATTACCTTTTTTTGCTTTTTATTTTCCCAGAAACAAGCTTCCATAAAAATGGTTATTTTAACTGTTTAACTTCACTGAAAGGTTCTTTTGGGAACCAAAAAAAAGGTTCTTCTATGGCATCGCTGTGAAAACCACCTTTTGAAACCTTGATTTATTTTCTGTTTTGTTTACTTTATTAGTATAGGACAGTATAGAAGTGACAGGAAGTGAAGTGGGAGAGAGGGAAAGATCCTTGAGCCGGGATTCAAACTCAGGATGCAACAGTACTATATATCGCTGGCCACAAGACTATCGGCGCCAACAAAACCTTATTTGTGACCCTGGACCACAAAAGCAGTCTTAAGTCGCTGGGGTATATTTGTAGCAATAGCCAACAATACATTGTATGGGTCAAA
>NW_015552615.1:1540420-1567311 GCF_001515605.1 Sinocyclocheilus anshuiensis | reverse complement strand
TAATTTATTTAAAGGTGATGCATAAATCTCAATTTTGAAAAATTGACACTTAAGACTGGTTTTGTGGTCCAGGGTCACATTTTTTATGAGTGTAGTGCGAAGAACATTTTAAAAATCTACAGAACCCTTTTCCACTATAAAGAACCTTTTGAGGAAAGTAAAGGTTCAATGGTTGTTAAAGGCTCTTCGTGGAATCATCAATGCCAACACAGAACCTTTAAATAAGACTGAATTGGAAGAAACAGTGCTTCTGCCTCTCACCAATGAAGTTTCTCCAGCTCTGATGATCCTCGGCCTGTTTCCAGTTGCGCGGCCAGCAGGCCAGAACTGTGTTGTGTTGAAGACCACCCAAACCTCCGGCCTGGACCAAATGTGACGTGGCGTTCCTCATGTTAGAAGAAATGACCACCTGACTGAAACCCTTCACCTTCTCCGCCTCCATGAGCTTCCTCAGAGACTTTGAGACACAAAACAAAGTGGGGAATTACATTAGAACACAAATAAATATGTATGCTGTCTAAGCAGGTAGTTCACTAGCCGTGCTGTGTTTGTGTGAATGTCACCTGTTCGGCCTGCTGTCCTTGAGGATGGTTTTCCAGGTAGGTTCCCTCCAGCGCTGTGCCCACAATGGTCAGACCCTTCCCAGCCTTCAGCTGACTGGTCAGAGACAGCAAACGCGGCTGCTCCACGTTCAGCTCAGAATCCATGTTGACCAGGACTAATATCTGAGGTCTGAGAATAAAGAAAAGCAGGAGAGAATAGCGGTCAGAATTTGAAGTTTACAAATGCGCAACAAGACCAATAACATAAATACTGTACCTTTAAAATCCAGCACAAATATATATATAAAAATATAAATCTATAAAACATAAATATCTAAATAATTAAAAATATTAAATCGAAGAAACCTATATAAACATATTTATACATAAATAAAAATACATAAAAATACATACAAACATGTTTAAAATAAGTATATATTTATTATTTGTATAAAATACAATATATAACAAATACATATTTACATATTACATAAGTATACATTATGTACATTACATAAATAATACACACACACACACACACATAAAAAAATAAATCAAATATATTTTGTAATTATATAAATTGTTAATTAATAGTTGTATTAACAGTTTTGATTTTGAGTTTAGTTTTTAACTTTGTGTTTTTCAAAAATTCTATTTAGATTTAATTTATTTTTTAATTGAAGTCTTCATTTTAGTCCAACATATTCTTCAACATATTTTATTCCAGTTAGCTGATAAGGAAACATTTTTTTTTTAAAGTTTAGCTTTTCATTTAGTATTTTTATTTCATTTTTTATGTTTTTTATTTTATTTTATTTCAGCCTATTTCTATTGATGAAAAACTATTAATATAAATATATAAATGATACAATTGCATACTGTAATAGTATTATTACAATTTATACATACGTGATTTGTACTTTTTTTTTTACCTCCAGTTCTTGGTGTGTGGTGGTCCCTCTTCCAACCTCATGAGGGCGAAGCGGGCCGCGCTGAGAGACAGACCTCTTATTCCATCACCCCATTCTAAGTAGGTACACACACACACACACACACACACACACACTTTTTCACACACTCTGTTTATGTTCAGAATGCCATTCTAACCTTTTACTTTCACTATATCTGCATTCATAGATGCTGATTTATGGTGTCCACCCTCCATACCAAATGTGTACCAGATACAGTCTTGCAGATACACATCTTATAATAAAATTCACATTGGCTGCATATGACCTTATTTATTACTTATTATTAGAGCTGTTGAAATCGGAAATTGACATCAGAGTCCATGCTAATGCAGCATGCTTCTGTGTTTTAAATAAAATCAAATCCTTCACATGTAAGATGTAATCAGATGCACAAGTATACTGGATGAAATCCTTGTACATGAAGTAGAGATGTTTGTTCTAACTGTTGATACACATCTACAGAGGAAATGCATAAATGTCCTGTTCATTTTTCCCGACTTTAAAGCATACTGCCATATAAATGAAGTATTCATGGAAGTATGAAATACCATAAATAACAACAAGTCTGATCTGACACTTACATTTTTTTAGATCACTGGCTGATTTCGGGAACGTAACAAACGCAACTCCATTAACGAGCAACTCTAATAAGACATTTGTGTGTATTACGACCTGATGTGAGATCCACCAATAAGAGAGGTTCCCAAATCTCACCAGATATTTTAATTGGTTAAAATGAATAGAGAAAATCTTGTGTTTTTCTCGAGTGCTCGTGCCTATGTCTGCAGTATATTGTATATGTCTATTATTTTGCATACTATTTTTTGGATTGCATGCAAAACCTTGATGACCTAGTACATGTGCTAGGTACTGTATCCCACAATGCAATGCACACAATTTGACCTTGCATTTTGACTCATTTTTTGACTCAGATTTGTATAAAATGATGACGATGACATAGGCATACTGCTCTTTATATTGCTTCTGTTTGTAAGCATGCAGTATATACTGCGCAGTATGCAATAAGAATTCAAATCCGCACACAGCCTCAGACTCCATAATCTTGCTGCCAATTTTCTCCTTGTCTTTAATTTCCGGCGAAAGACTCGAGTCATTGGACTCTGGAAGTGTTTCCAAAGGAAAGGCACTCAACGAATCAAATCCTGGAGCAGGTTTTCCGCCCCGCCGGTCTCCCCCGACTCCGGGTCACAATCCACTTACCCTCGGAACTCGATATATTTGTAGATACAGCTGGCGATTCCCATGGCAACGATGGCATAGTACCAAGAACAGATGAACATGAGTGAGAGACAAAGGCTCATGCCAAGGAAGGATAGAGTCCTGTTGGAAAACAGGAAGGCAAATGTTAGTGTACAAATACGAGTAAAGCTACAGCAAATGGCAAGACGCGGCGCTCTGGAGCTCACCAGTGGTAGAACTTGAATCGCGGTCTCCAGTTGGGCGTTCTGAGCAGAGTCTGAACAGCACAGGCCAGATTCACAAACATGTAGCACATGAGGAAAAACCTGCCGCCGCACAAGAGAAACAAACACGACAATGTCGAGAAACAGAAACGGATACCCGGGATTATGGCTCAGATGTTTGGACCCTTAAACCACACTTAAAATGTCTCAATGTGATTGTTATAGTAAAAAAATATTGAATTAAATAACATTTATTGAAAACAAAAATGACCCAAGTATTTGTTTGTTTGTTTTTGATTGGTGGATCATGTTGATAGTTAATATAGTAATATTGTTAACTAAAACTAAACCTTAAACTACTAAAAATCTGTTTGGTTCATTTAAATAAAACATTGTTATTTAAGTATTATTTAAATACTATTATAGTATTTAATACTATTTAGAATTAGCTTTTATTTTCATATTTTCCATTTTCTATTTAATTTTAGTTTAAAATTTCAATAATTTTGTTAAATAATATAATTTATGTTTGTTAAACATATGAATATAAATATGTCTATATATAATATAATAAAAATAAAATGTTATATAACATACATTAATAGTTCATTAATATTTATATTAACAGTTTTCATTTTAATTGGAGTTTTTTACGTTTCAGTTATTTTGTTATGTGTGTGTCTTTTTTAAATATTTCTATTTACCTTTAATTTATTTTTATTTTAGTCTTAGTTTTAGTCATTTTAATTCTTCAACATATTTTATTCCAGTAATCTGACATGGCAACATTTCTAATTTATATTTAAGTTTTGGTTTTCATGTAAAATTTTATATTTATATTTTATTTTAGCTTTATTTCAACTGGCAAAAACATTTTTGAATAGTTTTAATTTCAGATAACAATAACAACACTGATGAATGCTACTTAATTTTAAACTGTATTATCTAATGCAATGACATTCAGTAATTTTTATGTGTGATTTAAATGTGCAAACACTCTCTGAGGCCGTTGTATATCCGTATCGTCTCTTACATGGACACACACACACACACACACACACACACACACACACAAATGCCCATGAACAGCTAAACACAAGGTCAGTGCTGGCAGCTCTTGGCCAGAATAAGCTACAATGTGAATCTGACTTTATACTGAAAGTCAGAGACTAAACACTCATCACATGTGTGCAGCCTCACCCTGAGGAACGGCACGATGCCGTCTCGAGCGATGGCCTGCATGAGACGCGGAGCACCCGTCAAGCTCTGAAGCCCCGCACCGCAGGTGGAGAAGAAGGAACCGAAGACGATGACCCAGGGCGACGGCCACGCCAGTGTCCCAATCACCAGATTCCCCCTGACCGCCTCACCAAACCTGAGATGCACAAACATACACAAAGAATTATGCTACTGCTCAATGGTTTGGGGTTTTATTCAGCAAGGATGCATAAAATTGATCAGATGACAGTGAAGACATTTATGATGTCACAAAAGATTTATATTTCAAATAAACGCTGTTCTTTTGAACTTTCTGTTCATCTGAAAATAAAAACACATCACAGTTTCCAGAAAAATATTGGGCAGCACAACTGTTTCCAACATTGATGATAATCAGAAATGTTTCTTGAGCAGCAAATCAGTATATTAGTATGATTTCTGAAGGATCACGTGACACTGAAGACTGGAGTAATGATGCTGAAAATTCAGCTTTGATCACAGAAATTAATTTCATTTTAAAATATATATATATAAAAAAAAACAGTTACTTTAAACTGTAATAATATTTCACAATATTACTGTTTTTACTGTATTTTTGGTCAAACAAAATGCAGCCTTGGTGAGAATAAGAGACTCCTTTTAAAAAACATTAATAATCTTACCAACTCTAAACATTCAAATGCTATTTTTTTTTCATGAACTAAATCATGTGACAAGAGACATTTTAAACACATAACATACTTATCCCTCAGCACCGTTCCCTCGATGCAGGAACCAAACAGAAACACACTGGACATGTCTGAATACTTCAGTTAAAGAACATTGTTTTTTGATAAACATTAACTGTATCAGCGGGTTTGATTGTTTCTAAGGCTTTTGACTTCTCCACAGAGTGATTACTAGGCTTACATAATGCATATTAGAATTGAGAAGACTGACTCATTTTAGTGAATCGGTTAATTTGGACCGTTCGTTCAAAAACTTACCAACAACCACACAGGATTCGTTTGTAATAAACTGAATATTGCCAGAGACTTTTTGCAAACTGATTTGATTAAATCACTAAAATGAGTCATGTGATATTTGATCACTAATATCATAAACTGCATTGCAGGAGGGTGTTATATCAGACTGTGTCCACCAGGTGGAGCGCTGTGTGTGTTTCTCTAAGAGAGGATACAGATGATGGAGGTGGTGGTGATGGCCAGGATGGTGCCGATGGGAATGGACTTCTGGGCGTCCCGCAAATCACCAGATCGGTTTGATCCAGCCATGATACCTGTTCAAAACAAGACAGATCATAGAAAGGCTACAATGTTCGCTTACTACATCATTCCCGTACTTCCATTTGGGTTATTTCATAGCTTTGATGACTTGTATTCTAAAATGTGGAAAATCCAGACTTTTTTATATAAACTTTTAAACAGAAACATTCATTATTGGCATCTAAAGTTCCATTTTAACATTCCGTAAACCTTTCCATTGCAAAAAATGTATAGTGGAAAAAAGGTTTTTAAAAATGGTTCTAAAAAGGAAGTTTTGGTTCTTTTGTGACATCGCTATGAAAAGCCCCTTTTATTTTAGGAGCGTAGAATATTCTTATGCATTCTGATCCACAAGGTCAATTTTCATAATCATAAATGATGGATGAGATCAGGGCTGTCAAGAGAAGACTCTACCTGTCACGGAGGGGAAGTAGATGCCCACCAGCATGGTAAAGAAGGAGGTGATGTCCGCAAGCACGTAGCGGTTGGTGTTGGTCGGTATGGAATCAGGTTCGACTGCGGCGGATAATCCCACTTTCTCAATGAAAGAACCCTTATCCATATAATTCCCAAAGAGATTCTCTGGAAGAGAGAAATAGGGAAACAAAGCGAGAGAATATGAAAAATGTGTACATTTATTTATCATCAGTGTTAGAGGCTTGTTCAGATCATTAACACTAAATATGAGCAATATTAATAGCAATGGTAAGCAGACACAGAGGAAAAGTTTGAATTTGAAAAAATAAACTTTATTTTAATATCCTCATACAAAAGTTAATAGACAAAAGTGAATATCTTCTGTAGGTTCACTAGCGTCCAAAAGTTTGGGGTCAGTAAGATTTTTAATGTTTGTGAAAGAAGTCTCTTAGGCTCATCATCCAGTATGGCAAAAACAAATAAAAATTTCTAGCCAAAATATACTTTCAATATATGCTAAATATATGTTGTAAACAGTGAAGCTCAATTAAATATATTTTGGAAATTGAAAATTTCATACACCAAAATATTTTTCAATTTATTTCAGGGGCAAGAAAATACATTTCTAGTCTTACAGTAGCCTACGTTTAGGCTCTATTCATTGTTTATTTTTATTCAAATGTGTTATATATTCATACGTGTTATAAGCAACAAAAAGATTTTCTTCAGTGGTGACGTGAATGTGTTTTCTTGGACTGAAATATATGGAGGGCAAAATATATGTTTAAAAAATACATTTATACATTTATTAATATATTTTCCACAAAATACAAAAATGACCAAAAATTCTTCAGTAGAAATTAAATTTGCATAAATATATTTTGAAAAATATTTTAGCAAAAATATTTTTGGCAATTTTTTTTTGTATATTCTAAAACATACAAAATAATTTGAAAATATGTATTTTTGCTGTATGGCTGCATTTATTAAAACCTGTAATGCTGTGAAATATTCTTGTCATTTCATATAACTATTTTCTATTTGAAAATATTTTCAAATGTATTTTATTTCTGTGATCAAACTGAATTTCCTTCAGAAATCATTCTACTATGCTGAATTCCTGCTCAAGAAACATTTCTTATTGTGAATGTTGAAAACAATTGAGTCTTTGATGAATAGAAAGTAAAAAAAACAGCATTTATTAGAATTTTTATTTGTAACATTATAAATGTCACTTTTAATCTATTTGCAATGCATTCTTGCAGGATAAAAGTGTTAATTAATTAATTTATTTCCAAAAAACATCTTATTGACACCAAAAGCATGGTTATGATTATGATGTCATTTTGTGGCTGTATTTACCGCGTAGTGTGCCACTCATAATTCCGGGGATTCCCTGTATTTCCATGATGTTGTTGTTGGCGAAATAGCTGTCGCAGGTGGCGTTCAGGAATTCGGAGTCACAGAAGAGCCGCCAGAGTTTGGTGGTGACCGTGGCGTTTTCTCTCTCGATGACCTTCGCGCACACATCGAAGCCTTTCCAAACCAGAGTCCGGTTTCCCAGCACACACACTCTGTGGAAATCATTTCAAACTAAATAATTTCTAAAGGACAAAAAACAGCTTCAATTAGATATTAGGGGTCGAGCGATATGTGTTTTTCAGGGCCAATGCCGATTATTACAGGTCTGCACGATTAATCGAATGCGATTGTCATGCGTATCTTTCAGTGAAGCACGGTTCTGTGATCAGTAGTAAATCTCCATCCAAAGGCCAGAGGGCTGCTCCACAGAAGAAAGGTAATGCACATCTTTCCAGGGTTGTGGCTAGAAGGGATATCGCTGCGGCCGGAAACTAACAATGAAGTCGTAGTTTACTGACAAGCTACGCAAAACCTTTTCATAATTGCAGACCGATTTAATTGCGCGATTATGAAATCGATAAAATCGTTCTGCGATTATGAAAGCAGTTTGCGTAGCTTGTCAATGAACTATGGCTCTGTGTAGTAAATGCTTATTCTGTATACCATCGAGCCTTTACCCGGCGAGTTAGTGTCATTTATAACGTGCATTTGAAAAAAGCAACATGCGTTAAACATCTTTCCAAACATGAGAAGCATTTAAGATCCTCCTGTCCAACAAAATACCACATTTAATAACATGTTTTTATTGCATTGTGCAGCCCTACTGACAACCGATATTTTGAACCGATATTTTTGTCTGGTGTAAAAATGCAAATTAATGTCAAAATTAAGAATAACAAAGGCTCTGACAATAATGTTCTTTAAATGCTTTGTTGTTTTGGCCGCGGAAGCATGGTAGCGGTCTTTGTCTTGAACGCGAAGACGTTTATTTCTTCTTCTTGTTTATTTAGGTAAATAATTGACCAACAAAAAACATATTAAAATTAAGATACAAATTACACCAAATGAAACTCGTTCCAAAAAAGGGATTCTACAAACAAAAACGTATAAGGTGGTCAAAAAATTATGTCTGACCCACTTCGTTTCTTCCGGCGTACTGCCGTCCGATTTACCACGTCATTATGACATTTACAATTGTCTTTCTTAATTAACAAATTGAACTAAACAAAACACAAACAAATAATATTTAAACATAAATAATATAAAATAAAAATACACTTTCTTAAATGGCTACAACATTCTTTTAAATTATTTTATCGGCAAATCGGTTTAGAAAATGACGATACCGATAACCATAAAACTTAATATCGGTGCCGATAATCGGCCAGGCCAATACTCGGTCAACCCCCATTAGATATATCTGATATATGTGATTGTAATATTTGAGGCACATACGGGAAGACCGGAGGCTCGAAGGCGGTTTTGATCACTCCAGCGTAGACGGCGAGGATCGAGCAGATGACACAGGCGAGGAAGACGAGCGCCAGCTTGTTCACGTACTTCACTCCTACAAACACCACAATGGCCATGAAGCTGAGCACCAGCGTGCCGTAAACACGCATGTTGTTCAGCATGGCGGCTTCGGCCTCGGCTCCCTCCAGACCCTCCATCTTAAAAATAGCCGCTTGTGGTACGATGTACACCTGAGATAGGGGGAGAAAATAAGGTGGAAGGAGGAAAAATGAATTAAAAAGATAAAAGGGAATCAAAAAGAACAAAAATAATTAGGTCTGCCAATCAATATTCTGTGATAAAATAATTTTCTTGAGACTTTATAGACTTAATCTTTAATGTTTAGGGATGCCGTTGACCTGCTGTCCTCATTATTTCACTTTTTGCTTGTTAAACTGCATCTCTGATAATAAATTACCCATAAAAGTGTCTGTCAAATTAAATATTGTGTAATTTTAGCTAAAACCTTCTGAAGCCATATGCCTTCTGCCATTATAAATGTATTACATTATAAATATATACTGTAACTGTGCTTTTCTGACAAAAACTGGTTCAGATCATCATTTCAATCCAAACAATAACCAAATGGACTATGTTTGACATTAATCTTTCTAACAAACTTGCTTGTGGAGACTTAAAAGGTTATTGTTTTATTTTATAATAATTTTTTTTGTTATATACTTGTTTATAACAGAATCTGAACAGTCAAATATAATACAGAAACAATATTGGGGAGGGTTAAAGTTCAGAATATCAGAAAAAGTGTGTACAAATGATAAAAACAAACCTCATCAAACAAATAAGATGAATCTAAAAATAAGTATAAAACTACAAAAAGAGCCAAAGAATAGCAAACAGACAAAGAGGGACAAAATAATGAGAGATGAGTGAGATTCACAATGACACAGGCGGTAAAACAGACAAGCGTGAGTTCAGTTCTACAAGCGCTAATTGAACTAGTCAAGCGTGGAATTAATACAGCAAATGGATTGCCATTAGTTCTTATTAGAGACCTTACCAAAATTATAATCAATGCCATAAACTTTTGGGTGCATATGCTCCGTTTCACCGCTCTAAGCACAATACATTGCATCGTTCATTAAACTGTTTCATATTTTCCCCCTTATAAGAAGGATAAAAGTGAGAAATGATTGGGAATCTTATGCAATCTGTCAACATTATGTCTGGGTCATAATTCACCCCAAAAAAGAAATATGTTATATTGTTATATTCCACTTTAGAAAAAAAGCATCTCATCTCCTCTAAATTATCTTTAAATGAAAATATGCTTAACCCTCTATGGTATGCATTATGTTCTAACCATGAAATATTTTTTCCAATACGTTTTTATTACATGAAATAGCTTCAATTATACAAATCAAAACAGATTTAAATTTCTTTGTATTTAGGAAAACCACAATGGAAAATGGCCAAAAAAGTAGTTTTTCTATTACACACTCACACACACACACACACACACACACACACACACACACACACACACACACACACACACACACACACACTCATTGTTACGGTCACTGAAGGATAACTCATCCTCATTGTCATCACATGGAAGAGCCCTTTCCTTGAAATATAGCTGTGTTCATTTTCTGAAAAGAATAAATAAATTTCTTATTCATACATAAATACAACTATACTACAATAAACACTTCAAATATATAAACAAATGCAATCATATTATTGATGTTACTATCTATAAAAAATCCCAATGGGGAAATACATTACTTCAATTCCACTGTGGTACAGTGTTGCCATATGGCAACATGCCTATTTTTCCGTATGTACAGTGTTGAAATTTTCTCAATTTACAGTAAAACTATGTTAGACAGTGTTGATTTGTGAATAAAAATATGTAATTTACTAACCAAAGATGATGCAAAAAAATCCCCCTTGAGAAGAGATGTTCAGAAATGAGCTTAACAGAGCAATTTCTGGAGCGCTTCAACAGGTGCGTTCCATGTGAGGTGACAGTGGGAAAAAGTGTTTTGAAGGAACATTTAAATGTGATTTTACTTAAAAACAGCACATCATTGGCTACCTTAAGGCCGACTTTAATTACCATATTGCAATATACTCTATTAACATTAAAATGTAATTTGACTTAAAAACAGTACATTGACTACCTTAAGGCTGGCTCTTTTAATTACCATATTGCAATATCTTGTTTTTATTTTTTTCAGAATAACAAGGAAATAAGTAGAAATTAATTGTTGCCATGTGGCAACTCTGTACCATAGAGGGTCGATTGCCTCAAAATGAAAAAAATCTGTTCCAAAAAATGTAGCAAAAATATAATTTATGAAAAATATATTTTTTTCCCAGGACATTTTCACATGACCCAGATATTTTTTCAGAAGTTTCACTCATTTTATGCCATTAAATAAACACTGTATAATATTAAATAAAAAATCCGTATGCCATATAAACCATAAAGTAGACTTAAAACAATCATTTATATAATATATATTATATTAATATTTTTCACTTTAAAAAAAATGTTCCTAAAAATTAATGAAAAACATATTCACATGACCGGGATTTTTTTTTCTCATAAGATTCACCCATTTTTGCCATTAAGTAAATATTGTATAATATTATTACTTTTTTATATATATATATATATATTTTTAAAAAGTTAAAATATTTACATGTTTATCATTATAATAATTTTTTTCATCAACCGGTGGTGTTCCCTCAGGATTCAGTGCTCTTCACAGACTGCGTGATCTGCATGTGGGAAGCGAATAAGTGCTGTTCAATTGCTGAAACACACACACATATGATCAGCTAGTCGCTATGGTGACCTGTTCATTTTTATAATATCTGCTGGGTTACACAATACAGCTTTAATCTCAAAGCGACGGCTCACTTTAAATAGACGTCTTAGTGTCCTTCTGAACCATAGGCTGGATAAAATTCTCGCTCAAATCAGCACGTCGCGGACCTGTCGATCTCTGAGCGCGGGGAAGATTTCGCATGGACAATGGGAGCTAAGCCTATTTTCCCCCGGAAGACAGAATTAACCCAGAAGTCAGACACACTGGAGCCCCTGACCAGCAATGCAATATGAAATACATGAGCAACGAGAACACGTGTGTTAAAACACGAGATGAGCGAAGCTCGAAGGACACGCTAGCGCTCATCAGCGCTGCAATTAAACGCAGAGTCTGCATAATTACTTAATTACTTGCTGTAAGAGGAGGGGAGGAAAGCAGGACGAGAGAGAGAGAAAAACTGATGAACAAGAAGAAATGAAATCAACTTTTTAAAAAATGCATGTAGACATATGATTTCAGTGTTTTTGCGTAACATCCTGACTACTGTGATGTCTTGATCTAGTTGATTTTTAAAGGCAGTTTAGAGCGGGTCCTTCGCTGCCAGTGATGTTGTGTGCGTGCATTTAAAGAATAAAAGTCTTTTGATAAAATTATTTTAGTACAGCCTCATGTCATTCCAAATCCATATTTAGACTTTGCTTCTCTCATGGAGAACAAAAAGAGAAGTTTAGCTGAATGCCCATGCACCACAAAATAATACAGTGACCAGTGCGCCGACAAGATCTCAAAAAGACAAAAGTAGTCCATACAAATTACGCTTTATATTAAAATGTTTTCTGAAGCCATGCAAGAGTTGTGAGAGAAACAGATCAAAATCTGAACCCTTATTCAGGTTCAAGTACTCTTTCATCAAGACCAAACCAGAAATGTGTTCCTTTTAAAGCGATAGTCAGTTTTGGTTTCCATTGACTTGAATTGTATTTTTTTGCCCATGCAATGGAAGTAAATGGGAATCAAAACTGTTTGGTTTCCAACATTCTTCAAAATATTCTTTTATGTTCTGCAGAAGAAATATATGAACAATATATTTGTACAGCATGCATTAATTAACCGTTGTTATTGTTAGTTAATAAAAATGTTCATGTTCGTTCACAGTCCATTAAGTAATGTTATCAGACACAACTTTTGATTTTACTACTCTATTAGTAAATGTCAAACTTAACATTAAGATAAATAAATGCTGTATAGGTATTGTTCATGTTAACTAATATAATGTTAACAAATTAAACCATATTGTAAATTGTTACCAAATAAACCACATGCCATATATAACAAAACAAAATCATAATCTTTAAAGTACTGCATGTTCTGTGATGCACCAAGTTTTAATATGCAGAAGAATGAATGAGATTTGACAGCTATGCCGGAGGGCAAGTTGTATGGACTACTTTTTATGATGCTTCATTTATTCACTTTATTTCATGGTGCTCCTGAACACAGCATGCATTCATTGTACAAAAAAAGTGCAGTACGAACATTCAAAGTTGTTTTTCCATTTGGTTTGTACAGGTGACATGAGAATGAGTAATTGACAGGATTTGCCTTTCGAATTATTTCTTTAAATATTCTTGTTTATCTCTAAAACTGGACACATGACGATTACGTGTTAAAAACCAGTGTGAAATCGCTTGCCCTCAGAGGTACCTTCATGCAAAAATCAATTGCTAGGACTTAAACTTTTCACAACTGTGGATCATTTATCATTGCTTTGGCACAAAATGCATTCAATGACTGCATCTTTAAAATAGCATCAATTCTTTTCTTATTAGGACACAATCATCACCAAAACTTTGCTCATTCACATACTTAAAAATAAAAAACAAAACAAAAAAACTTAAGTTCAAAACATTCAAATTTGCTACATTTCTACAGCAGTACTATACTGAAATATATCTAAATTTGAAAAAAAGATTCAGTCTTAAAAAAGTGTCAGTCTTGCATTTCATCGATACAAAAAGAGAAACCTAAGAATAATTTTTTACTGTAGTGCAAACATGAACCACGTCACAAATACTGCAGTGATTTCTTACATTTGTATATGTAATTTTGCAAAAGAAAACGATGTGTAATGCTACTTCCTGTAGGTCATTATTTCGCAAAGTGCATTTGTTGGGTGACAACCTTCAACCTGCCTTGATCTGAGACATGCATGAAGCGTTTTGGCATTAAGTGCATTTTTAACATGACATGTACTGCTGTGCCAAGCTGAAACTTGGTTATGAGAGCTGTGTGAAGAGAAAAAGTGACCTAAGAATTGAGAAATGTGTCTTAGCGACTAAGTCAGTGATTCAAAACACACAGGTTGTTGATCTCACCAGCAGGATCTCGATGCAGCCCAGGATGTACATGGCTCCAGCAAAGGTGGTGCCCAAGTAGAAGCAGATGCCTACAGCTCCACCGAACTCAGGGCCCAGAGAGCGAGAGATCATGTAATAGGAGCCTCCAGCTGTCGATGCAAACAGAAAACCCTTTCAGGAAACTTGCATTTGAAGAAGTGACGATCTGCTGGGATATTACCGAAGCATTCTGGTGTTGACGGCGCAGAAAAACAGCACAATACAACCCACAATTACAACTTCCTGTTTCTTGGAAAATATTAAGCATGCTTATAGAGAGGCTTTTAGCATTATAGAGATAATAGCAGCTTATTGCCGACGAACAACGGACGGGGAACCGAACCCGGCAATTTCACCTCACCTCGGCTCTCCTCCAATCAGGAGATGAGATCGAGGCGGTCATTAGGACAGGACACGCTCGGCCAATTATGAATACATAAATACAGCTTTGAGGATATTGCTGTCTGCTCATTGCTCGGAGTTATTGTTGCTACGGTGACCGCTTCCTGTTGCCAAGACGACCCACATGCACATGTTAAGCTCTAGCAGGGGCTTGCTTACCTGGCACGACGCCGTTCGTGGCAATGGCACTCATGGAGATGGCAGTGAGCATCGTCTAGAAGAAAACACACCGAGGGATTAGGTGAATAAGCATATTTTAAATGCATTAGATATATAATAATGCCAGGATGATACATCAATTTCTAACAACAGCAACTAACTACCAACCAACAAAAAGTCGACTATGATACTAGAAAATCATGCAGTACATCATGATTTTTGAGTTTGTATACAAAATAATGACAAGAAAATGTTTTGTTCTCAATAGTAAAAAACTGTAAAAAGACTGTAATAGTTTAGTTTGAATCCGTCTGATAAATCCTTCACTAAATGAACTAAGAATCAACATCTGGTTCACCTACTGAAGTGTAGGTTTCATTACTTTGGCATAAGATAGATTCCTATGAACAGTGTCTTTAAAACGAATCATTCAAAAAGACTTACAGAAGTTATCAGTTTGAATAACTCTGATGAATCCTTAAATTACCTAACTACTCTGATTGATTCAGTAAATCAACATCTGATTCACTTACTGAACTGTAGGTTTCATTACTTTGACATAAGATGGATGGATGATAGATAGATAGATAGATAGATAGATAGATAGATAGATAGACAGATAGATAGATAGATCATCTTTTAAACAGCAAAGCAGGAGACTGTGAAAGCAGGAGATCTATAGTTGTGTCAGATTGCCTTGATTAAAGCAATTTAGTAGAACTGAACTCTATATTTCAAGGTGGAAGAATCATTTTCAGATGAATCTGCTTTTTTTTTGTGTTTCTCATTATTTGCCTAAAAACACAGTGTGAAAATCACTGTAACACACAAGACATCTCGTGGCTGATTGTGAACACATACGTCACTGTCAGTGAGACGTGACAGACGCATACACATGAATACAAAACTGTGCAAATCAAAATCATTTCCAACCCACCGTGTGAATTATTTCTCCTACACAAAACTTAAAATGGAGAGCAAATAAAGACTTCTGAAGTCTCCTCCTTCTCAGATGTTTCTCCTGAGAAAACACCCCAGTAATCTCAGGAGAAACATCTGAGACAAAGTCCATGAGCTATGAAAGAGCAACCTTTGAACAATACATTCTGAGAGGATTCAAGTGTTTTAGTTCATTAGGCTTTAATCAGCGTATAATCAGCAGTTTTCTCTCTCAGACGGGTTTGATAAGACACTAATTGAGACTAAGTGTTTTTATCTTTAGTATTTATAAAGTTTTAGCTTTTAGTTTCGGATCTGTTTTTAGTTGTTTTAATACTTGATTCTGTTGATTCTGTTGTCCTCATTTGTAAGTCGCTTTGGATAAAAGCGTCTGCTAAATGACTAAATAAATAAAATAAAATAAAATCTTGACTATAACCGAGACTCATGTGAGATCTGGTCCATTCCCCCCCCCCCACACACACTAAAACACACACACACATGTTGTGTTTCCATGTTTTATGGGGACATTCCATAGGCATAATGGTTTTTATACTGTACAAACTGTATGTGCTATTGCCCTACACCAACCCTACCCCTAAACCTACCCCTTACAGGAAACTTTGTGCATTTTTACTTTCTCAAAAAAACTAATTCTGTATGATTTATAAGCTTGTTTCCTCATGGGAACCTCAAAAATGTCCCCACAAGGTCAAAATTGACTAGTATTACTATCCTTGTGGGGACATTTGGTCCCCATAACGTGATAAATACCAGGTACACACACACACACACACGCACGCACGCAGGCAATTCAGAAACGCTGTTCATATCATCACAGAACTCCATATGCTAATCACATGCTGGCTGGAGCCTCTGATTGGACGATGTTGGGCACCGGCTGCTTGAACTAGTTTTCCCAGCCAATCACACCATCTGCCTTCAGCGGAGTGAGCCAATAATATGAGACAGATACTATGACAACCAACCCAAAGGCTTAGAGAAACAACTGTGAATGAATAAATGGCTCATTTTCTGACAGATAACATATTGTATAGCTGACATTTACTGAGGGATTCATGACACAGAGTTATTGTTTAATTCTGCAGTATTATTTTCATTCATGCTAACGAACATCTTGAACACAGTGTTCATGAAACATGAGAAGAACAAACTTCTGTATAAATCACTCAATTCAGTGAAAAGCAGTAATTTACATAACAATGTTTAACAAACAATCGACATTTCAGTCAGAATTTTGTTTCTGCGTTTTTCATAAATGAGGCCCATTACCTTTAAAAATAAATATGTAATAAAATAATCATTGCATTCACGTCAGGCTGCAATTAAAAAATGTAAACAAAAATAAACGAATTACACTTCACCATCAATGGATTTGCACAATATACATGTCGATTGAGCAGTTTTTAAATGTGTGAGGTGCACAAGATTTTTTAATGTTTATGTTCACCAAGGCTGCATTTATTTGACCAAAAATACAGTAAAAACAGTAATAATGTGAAATATTATTATAATTTAAAATAACCATTTTCTATTTGAATATATTGTATTGTAAAATGTAATTTATTCCTGTTATCAAATCTGAATATTCAGCATCATTTCTCCAGTCTTCAGTGTCACATGATCTTCAGGAATCAGTCTAATATGCTGATTTGCTGCTCAAGAAACATTTCTGATTATTATTATCAATGTTGAAAACAGTTGTGCTGCTTCATATTTTTGTGAAAACTGCAATTAATTTTATTTTTCAGGATGAATAGAAAGTTCAAAAGAACCACATTTATTTGAAACAGAAAACTTGTAACATTATAAATGCCTTTTTGATCAAGTTAATGCATCCATGCTGAATGAAAGCACTAATTTCCTTAAAAAAAACCGTTTAAAACGGTACTGTACACACAAACTTTATTTATTTGTCAGTAAGTATCTTAATTCAGGTATGTGCCTCCTCACTGGTGCTGCCGATATTTGGCCTCTCGAGAGGATACATTTACATAATCAAATGACACATCAGAAAATGAATTTAATACAGCCGAGCTCAGAAAACAGAAGTGCAGAATAAAGATGGAGAAGTGCATCTTCCTTTCGCACAACGATCTGAGTGTGGAACCTCATAATGTCTGTAAATGTATGCATAATCAACATTTCTCTAATTTTGGCTGCAATTGTTTGAAGCTTGAGCAATGCATTCTGGGATTGCCTTGCCTGCCTTAGAATTCGGCCAATTCTCTTTAGGTTTTGGACCGGAGCCACTGTCTCAGTGTTAAGTGTTAATTTGATTACATCTACATCACTGAATACACAATAGTCAACTCATATTCATGCATTAATGCATTCCCACAAATAATTTGATCATTTCACGACCGTCACGATCCATAAATAAATGTCTGCCATCCGCCTATCAATATTTCTGTGCCTGCCGACTATTTGAAAGTGGATCAATGCTGTTGTTTGTGTCCTTTAATGATTAATTTCTGCATTTCTAACGGCTTCAGTCTGTCTTAAAGAGGCGGGCGTCTCCATCTCTGTGATGCATGAAAGAATCAGCGTTCTCTCCTCCTCTCCATCTGTTGCCATGAGAGACCGAACGCGATGAAAGCAAGCGACGGGCGCCTGGCAATGAGCTGGTAATTTCAGATGACATGGATAGCGTCTCGCTACTTCTAATTATGATGCATATATGCGCTCATTCAGAAAGCGCAGGCGAATGTTGAGGTGTCGCTCGCACCACCCTGGACCGCTGTCGATTCTGCTGACGGTGTGGACGGCCAGATAAATCACACACACAGTTTCAAAGGCTGGAAGTCATTGAGATGCACCAGGCAAACGTCAATTGTAGCTTCATCTGCAGAAACGTCTCTGAGGCCACTTTAACCTCGATTTGAAGGATTCTGTAAAGCCTTCATTATCTTTGAGCGTCTCTAAAGGCTGTGGCTTTTCACATAATGTGCTTGGGTTTTAAATGAGAAAACCTCAGGGTTTGATGTATGCATTAAATTAATGTTGCGGTCAATTAAACTGCCTGTTGCCTTTTATGATTTTCAACATGTTAAGAGTAAATCTCACTAAACCTGCAACCTAGCAGCAAAAGCGTTATTAACTAAAGTTAGTAAACACATTTTGTTAATTGAAATAAAGATGAAATGGAATGAAATACATATATTAGATTGAAAACATAATAATAAACATGAAATTTGAAGTTGAAACAGTAAACAGAAAAAAAAAATTAAAATAATGTAGAATAAAAAAAAATAGTTAAAATGACAAAAGGACATAAAAATGACTAAAAAATAAACTAAAATAAAAAACTGAAAATATAAAAGTGAAAAGTAATTCAAAATATTAATAAAAGAAAGAAACTAATTACTATATTAATTATGTTTTGCAAAACAAAAATGAAGCCTAATTTAAAGACCATTAAGATGTTTTTAATTGTGACATTTTCATGAAAACGTAGCCCATTTCCCCCTTATTACTGTTTTAATTACTGTAAAATTGTCAAAATTGTGATTAAATAATTTCAATTATAATGTATTTATACATCATGCTAGTATTTGAAGACTTTATTTGCAAAAACAGACAACTCCGTTTTTTTTTTTTTTTCAAAAATCATGTTTTTTTTAAAAATTATGTTATCATGTTTTTATTGTTAGTTAGCTAGTATTTTTTTTGTTATTTTTTACCTCATCAAAATAACCCAACTGCAGTTTGATTGATTTGAATTGGAATGCACAATGAAAAAAACATGATTTTTGAAAATTGTTAAAAATGGAGTTATCTGCTTTTGCAAATTAACTCTTAATTTGTTGCAGTGCACTGCATTTAATTGATGCTTATTAAAACATCTTCACTGACAATTAATTTGCTTCCTTTGAACAACTACCACAATAAAAATAAAAATAATGATAATCTAATGAGAGCCCTACATATATAAAAACTCAAAAGTAAAACATTTGGACAAATTACACAATAAAAACCGGGAGGAAACATGCTTAATTGTCATGAAAATAATGCAATGCATTATCTATATAATAATATACAGTATATCTGATCAATATTGTTTTTTTTTTCATTCAGCTATTTTTGTATTCTGTGCTCCAAACACTCTTGAGGCTATGAAATCCTTCAAATCAAGGCTAAAAATGTGACTAGAGCAACTAGAGAGACACAAGTAAAGAAAGATGGCCTAAAATTACTACTGACTCTACAGGCTGTTCTAGAATCAGTTTGTGCGCATGCAAAATGAAATGCTAATACTATCAAAATAAACACTCAACAACACAAGAAAATAGTGTTTGCAACATTCTGAAATAATCATATTCTTCTCCACTCTTGACATCAAATGTAGAGAGATTGATGCACATTTTATGAGCACATTCTATAAGCATCATTAATACAGTTTCCATCAGTTTAACTGCTGTCAGCTTATTAGACATAATCAGAAAACACTACGCATGTCAACGCACACACAGCATGCTGACCTAAAAACCAGCAGCATTTCTATGTTCAGTGATCACCTGTAGCACGACGACATATAGATGATGTGTTTTAAGCTGCAGTGTTTTTGTCTGAAAGCATCCGGATGGTTTATAAATGGATGTGTTGTGTTGTTGAGATCTCTGTTCGGCTGCATCTGTACCGGATTAAACTACAACACGCCAGAGTGATACAAGAGTTTCTCTACAAACAGCTGGAGTGGATTTCCTGATGGATCGAAACGTGGAGATGCTGCGTTCTTTATAGGGATGAAAACAAGTGCACTCAAGAGATACTGTACATTTCTTATGAGTCAAAGAGAAAATAAGAGGCAATGGCTGCGTTTTAATGGGATTACTGCATAATGCACAGTATATGCTGTACGCTGATTACCATTTTCTTAAAATAGCATGTTCAACATGATGCATTATGTATTTGTTTCTCACAAACACAGCTTTTGGCTTCACAAGACATTAACTGATGGACTGGAGTGGTGTGGATTACTTGTGGATTATTGTGGTGTTTTTATCAGCTGTTTGGACTCTCATTCTGACGGCACCCATTCACTGCAGAGGATCCACTGGTGAGCAAGTGATGGAATGACACTTTTCTCCAAGTCTCATGAAGAAACAAACACATTTACATCTCGGATGGACTGAGGGTGAATACGTTTTCAGCAAATTTTCATTTTTGGGTGAAATATTCCATTAAGAACCGCAGGTGATTTAACCTCAGTGTGGTTGTGCGTATTTTGGCTATTTTAATGCATCTCACTCTACGAGAGTAGTATTGTAGTATGCTATTCCAAGCTCAATCCCACCATGTGTATGTATGAGAGCGAGTGAAAGAGAGATGAAGAAATAGAAAATAGTGAGATTTCTGAGCTCATGATAAAAATAGCACTTCCATGACCACAGGCGCTGGAGAATCTAGGTTACACATGCAAACATACACATCACATTAATGGGCATGTATGTTGAAGTGCATGCTTGCTCGGTGGCACGTACATATGTGCAGCAGGAGGCCTGCATTCGGCGGAAACACATGCATGTTAATCAGCGGGTCTTTGAGAATGTGATGGCAGGCAAATGTGGGACATGCAAATTCAAAATCAATGGAAATTAGATGATTGCATCAGCTGTGTACATGTGGAAGTATGATGTCTTTATTATTCACTGTAAATGTAACGATTCATAAAGGCTGAAAATATTCAGATATAAAGTGAATCTCACTAAACCTATTAAGAACAATGCAACCCAGTATCAAAAGCATTATTGTTACTGTTAACTCAAATTAAAACTATTAAAATTTTTTGATAATTCACATAAACCTGAAATAAAATATAAATATAAATATTAGATGATAAACTAAAAAATAAACAAATATGTAAATAACCCAAAATTCCAAAATAAGTTGAAGTTGAAGTACTAAACACTGAAATAAAACAAAAATTACTAACTATAATTACTAACTAATACTGAAAAAATCCTAAAACTATTTAGAAAACTATTTAGAAATATAAAAAAAACGAATAGAAACTACAAATTCGTGCATAAAATAATTATTATGCATAACAATTAATATCGTATGAATTAAGTTTAAGTTGAAATTACTAACTGAAAACTAAAACTGGAAAAAAATGAACTATTTAGAAATTAAACTTTTAGGGACAAAAAAAAAAGAAAAATTGCCACATAATAAAAAAAATTACTAAAAATTAAACCAAAATTAAAATGAAAACTATAAAAACAAATAACTAATTACTATATTAATTATGATTTGCAAAAACAAAAATGAACCTTAATTGTAATACCATTAAAATGTTTCAAATTGTGACATTTTCATCAAAGTTAAGTCCATTGTCATCAGATTTCTATTGCATGGGGTGTGACTGACCGTGGAGCAGCACATGAGCACGATGATGAAGGCCTCGATGACGCCGCCGATGCCCACCATCCAGGTCATCCTGAGAAACAGAATCACGCCCAGGATGTTCTGCAGGCAAGGCAGGTAGACACCCATCAGCGTTCCCATCCGCGGAGCCTGTCGAGACACACACACACACACACAGCAGTCTGTCAGTACAACGTCAATATCTGATTAGATCTGTTCTGTTGATCAGGTTCCTGTTTTCATTTCATTGTTCAGCAAACATAACACATGCTTTGATCTCTCGACTGTAAAAACAATTATGCAACTGTTGTTCTGATAAACAGAGAGAGAGTCCATGGAAAACCTTGAAATACCAGGATAATATTAATGCATAACAATAAAATCATAAGAAGTCACAGAAATGTATACAGTCTGAATAGATCTTATGTTGTGCTCAGCTCTAAAAGATTTAATGGGCTCTTTTTAAATGCAATCTCAATAAAATGATTTTTAAAAACCCTTGTCCTGTGATCACAAATTATGGAAATGGGAAGTCACTGGTCAAGAGGTCTGTGAACACTGTTAATCTTCTGCGCTCCAGACACGAATGCAACTGTGTGCTGTTACTTTACTGAGTCATTAGACGCGCATTTCACCTGTTGGACAATAAAACAGGGGAGCAGAGTCACACCTAAAAACAGAATATTACAGAGATTTTTAACCTGAGATTAAGAATACTCAAACAACTACTCATCCTAGCAACCACCCAGATCACCCTAGCGACTATTCAGAACACCCTAGTAACAACTCATAACACCCTAGCAACTATTCAGAACACCTTAACAACCACTCAGAACATCCTAGTAACCACTCAGAACACCCTAGCAACTATCGAGAACACCCTAGCAACCACCTAGAACACCCTAGCAACTATTCAGAATACCTTAACAACCACTCAGAACATCCTAGTAAACACTCAGAACACCCTAGCAACCACCTAGAACACCCTAGCAACTATTCAGAATACCTTAACAACCACTCAGAACATCCTAGTAAACACTCAGAACACCCTAGCAACCACCTAGAACACCCTAGCAACTATTCAGAACACCTTAACAACCACTCAGAACATCCTAGTAACCACTCAGAACACCGTAGCAACTATTCAGAACACCCTAGCAACCACCTAGAACATCCTAGCAACTATTCCGAACACCCTAGCAACCATGCAGAATGCTAGATTCATGGCTGTGAGTTTTGCATGAGGTCAAGGTCAAGGTCAGTTTATTTATATAGCACATTTAAAAACAGCTAGTGTATGCCAAAGTGCTGTACATATACAAATAAAGTAAATATAGAGATTAAGAGAATAAAAAGAAATGACTCAAAAACACATAATCAATACAAAACACATTAACATACACAAACATACATTTCATCCAAAAGCCAAGGAATACAGATAAGTCTTCAGGCGGGATTTAAAAACAGGAAGGGAAGGCGCAGATCTAATGTCCAGAGGTATGCTGTTCCATAGTCGAGGACCGGCTACAGAAAAAGCCCGATCCCCCTTAAATTTCAAGCGAGAGCGAGGTATATGCAAGAAAAGTTTATCAGAGGATCTGAGAGAGCGAGAGGATTGCTGATAGCTGAGAAGTTCGGACAAGTATGATGGGGCTAGATCATTTAATGCTTTATACACAAATAATAAAATCTTAAAATGGATCCTATGCTGCACCGGTAACCAATGAAGAGATGCTAGGACAGGAGAAATGCTTTCTCTCCTCTTAGTACCAGTCAGCAACCTCGCAGCTGCATTCTGGACTAACTGCAAGCGATTCAGTGATGAATGATTGAGACCCATATAAAGTGCATTGCAATAATCAAGTCTGGAAGTGATGAAGGCGTGAGTAACTATCTCCAAATCCTTAAACGAGAGCATAGATTTTAATTTGGCTATTTGCCTTAGTTGAAAGAAGCTGCTCTTCACCACAGCACTTATCTGTTTTTCAAAGTTCAGATCAGTGTCAAAAATCACACCTAAGTTTTTAGCAAAAGGATGAATATTTGATGACCAAGAATCTAGATTAATAGTGATATCAGAGACAGCACCTGGGGGTCCAAAGACAACAATCTCAGTTTTGCTCTCATTTAGTTGGAGAAAGTTTCTGCCAGTCCAGCCTTTAATATCTTCAAAGCAATTAAAAAGGTCAGAATAAGAGTGATCAGAGTTGAGAGGAATGTAGATCTGAGTATCGTCAGCATAACAATGATATGAAATATTATATTTCCTCATTATCGAACCCAAGGGAAGCATATACAAACAAAATAAGACAGGCCCCAAGAGAGACCCCTGAGGTACCCCATAGGTGAGCGGTGCAGAAGGAGAGGACGAGTGTCCAATCATCACCTTAGCTGATCTATCGGAGAGGTATGATGAGAACCAATCCAGTGCCGTGCCCCTAATGCCAACTTCATCCCTTAGACGATTAAGAAGGGTAGCATGATCAACTGAATCAAATGCAGAACTAAGATCAAGTAGCATTAAAATAGCAGATTTACCGGAGTCCAAAGCAAGGAGTAGATCGTTTGACACCTTCAGCAGTGCAGACTCGGTGCTATGATGGGCTCTAAAACCAGACTGAAATTGATCTAAAATATTGTTTTGTGAGACTAATGACGATAACTGATTTAAAACAATTTTCTCCAAAATGTTAGACAAGAATGGCAACTTAGAAATAGGGCGGAAATTTTTAAGATTGGTTGTGTCTAAATTTGGCTTCTTAAGAAGAGGCGTGATCACTGCTTGTTTGAGGCATATAGGAACACGGCCACTGTCTAAGGATCTGTTTATAATAGCCAGTACACTAGGGCTGATAGTATCCAGGACCTCTCTAAAGAGCTGGGTGGGGATAACATCAACAGGAGAAGTGGTAGGCTTAATCTTGTGAACTATATCGCCAAGCTCAGAAAGGGATATTGGTTCAAACCGTTCAAAAAAAGCATGACAAGTGAGTGGTTCAGAGGGGTCATGACTGCACATTGTAACAGTAGACCGTATGGCGTCCACCTTTCCCATAAAAGAATGAGCAAACACCACTCACATTTTCTTCAGAAAAAAAATCTTAATGAGTCACATACTGCGAAAAAGCATCAGAGCAGATTAAACCCTGTGATCAACACCACTGTAAATCATGACCCTCTTCGCCAATAAACACTCACTGTCATTGTGTTTGCTGCTCGCTTCAAGGGCTTTCAAAGATCAGTAAGAGCCAATGTGATATTCAGAGAGAAAGTGAGTGTGAGTGTGTGTGTGTCCATCCACACGGCATCCAAAAACACTCAAATATGTCCCGTCCCCGTTCAAGGACATCGTCAATAAAATGCAATTATCCCAGCGACCAAAAAAGGTCAGACAGGCAAAGTCAGCTCACCAGGCTGGACGGACCCACAGCAGATGAAAGCGCTGTAAGGTACAGGACAACCGCACACACACACACACACACTCTCTCTCAAGGGCTGGTGAAAGCACTTTTCAATTCACACACTTGATTAAATGTGATCTAATGGGTGTTTGAGTGAATCCCACATGACTCTTTGGAGTTCAGACCTGAAAACATACGCTGAATAACTGAACAGTGTTCACAAACTCACCTTACTGTAACTACCATAAGAACAGTGTGCGACAAGACTTTTACATTTTCTAAAGGAAATACTGAGTGTTACTGTGCCAGGCTGTTGATATGTGGTCGCTAAGGTGCTCTGGGTGGTTGCTAGGTGGTTTTTGGTCCCTAAATGACTCAGATCCCTTCTTCAAGTGTGTGTCTGTGGGATTTTTTGCAGTAGTTTTAACGTCCAGCTGATAAAAATCATAAGTCTGAAGGCAAAATTGCATAAAACGTCCATGCATTATTCAAAAATAACATTATACTGTATTCTAAAAACAGCCACAGTAAAATCGAATAGAAAAATTTGGAAAAATTGCAGGGGAAAAATTTAGTGAAAAACTATATAAAAAAATAAAAATAAAAAAATAATAAAAATAAAGTTAAAGTAGCTATCTAATACATTTGATTAACATAAAATGTGATTTACACAAATAAGCAATAAATTAATAAACTTGATTAAAATAAAATAAATAAATGAATAAATAAATAAATTATTTTAAATAAATTATAAATAAACATTTGATTAAAATAAATAAAAACAAATATTGATTCAATGATTAAAGCATAATTAAATAAAACTATATTTAAATAAATAAACAAACAAATGCATTTAAATTAATAAAGTGATAAAAATTAATAAATAAAAATTGATTTAAGTAAATAATAAATACTAATAAATAGTAAATAGTAACAGATAGTAATACATATAAATACATCTAACAGTACAACACTATTGTGAGTAGAAATAAACAATGATGTAGCATAATATAAACAAAATATTTCAAAAAATAATATATTATACATATTTATAATACTTATGTTTTACAGTATTAATTAAGCCTTTTACACATGAAAATATATAGCTGCCTTTTAAATTGATCATATTTGGGGGTTGATGGCATCTAAAAGATAAAAAAACCCTGATATAGCTTATTGCATTTGTAAAATAATAAATCAATAAATAAGTAAATAAACAGAATTATTCATAATCACATGAAAACACACACAATTATTGCAGCAAGTAATATAGAACATTAGCATTAACTATCAAAAAAGTACTTCTTTTGACTTTACTTTAAACTTTAACATGTTAAAGTTCTTTGGAGTACCATGTAAATACCATGGTACAGATATATGGACATCCAACTGAGCACACAAGTGTTTATATCTGCTATTTTATAGTGGCTTTGAATATGACTCATCCAATCAGAATCTACAGCCAGAAATATATGTTTTATAAATTAGAGTTAATTACAGTAATTGTCGTTAACTATTATATTTGGGAGACAATCTGACATGCTGAAAGGAGCCAAGACAATGAGAACCACAGAGAGAGAAAATGCTTCCCTCCGGCATATTTTTAACTTTCATAACAGACAGACTGAGAATAAGGCCCTTCAGATGGGATACACACACACACACACACACACACACACACACACACACACA
>NW_015552615.1:1534793-1540277 GCF_001515605.1 Sinocyclocheilus anshuiensis | reverse complement strand
GCGACAAGACTTTTACATTTTCTAAAGGAAATACTGAGTGTTACTGTGCCAGGCTGTTGATATGTGGTCGCTAAGGTGCTCTGGGTGGTTGCTAGGTGGTTTTTGGTCCCTAAATGACTCAGATCCCTTCTTCAAGTGTGTGTCTGTGGGATTTTTTGCAGTAGTTTTAACGTCCAGCTGATAAAAATCATAAGTCTGAAGGCAAAATTGCATAAAACGTCCATGCATTATTCAAAAATAACATTATACTGTATTCTAAAAACAGCCACAGTAAAATCGAATAGAAAAATTTGGAAAAATTGCAGGGGAAAAATTTAGTGAAAAACTATATAAAAAAATAAAAATAAAAAAATAATAAAAATAAAGTTAAAGTAGCTATCTAATACATTTGATTAACATAAAATGTGATTTACACAAATAAGCAATAAATTAATAAACTTGATTAAAATAAAATAAATAAATGAATAAATAAATAAATTATTTTAAATAAATTATAAATAAACATTTGATTAAAATAAATAAAAACAAATATTGATTCAATGATTAAAGCATAATTAAATAAAACTATATTTAAATAAATAAACAAACAAATGCATTTAAATTAATAAAGTGATAAAAATTAATAAATAAAAATTGATTTAAGTAAATAATAAATACTAATAAATAGTAAATAGTAACAGATAGTAATACATATAAATACATCTAACAGTACAACACTATTGTGAGTAGAAATAAACAATGATGTAGCATAATATAAACAAAATATTTCAAAAAATAATATATTATACATATTTATAATACTTATGTTTTACAGTATTAATTAAGCCTTTTACACATGAAAATATATAGCTGCCTTTTAAATTGATCATATTTGGGGGTTGATGGCATCTAAAAGATAAAAAAACCCTGATATAGCTTATTGCATTTGTAAAATAATAAATCAATAAATAAGTAAATAAACAGAATTATTCATAATCACATGAAAACACACACAATTATTGCAGCAAGTAATATAGAACATTAGCATTAACTATCAAAAAAGTACTTCTTTTGACTTTACTTTAAACTTTAACATGTTAAAGTTCTTTGGAGTACCATGTAAATACCATGGTACAGATATATGGACATCCAACTGAGCACACAAGTGTTTATATCTGCTATTTTATAGTGGCTTTGAATATGACTCATCCAATCAGAATCTACAGCCAGAAATATATGTTTTATAAATTAGAGTTAATTACAGTAATTGTCGTTAACTATTATATTTGGGAGACAATCTGACATGCTGAAAGGAGCCAAGACAATGAGAACCACAGAGAGAGAAAATGCTTCCCTCCGGCATATTTTGTGTGGGATAATTTGATTTCTGAAGCAAGGATTAATTTCAGTATTAATGTAATCTAATATAATGTGGTTTTATGTATCATGTCAAAACAATGGCAATAATTACATACTACGATAAGGTCCCAAATTAAGTGAACCTCACACATCAGAAAAATATATGTGCAAGAATAAAAAATGAAATCTGTTTAACACATAATAAAATAATTTTAAAATAATTTTTAATAATGAAAAAAAAAAAATGTAATTATAAAATAGTTAAATAAATAATAATTAAAATAAATCATTAAATAATAATAGTAACTTTTCATAAATAATAGTAACCTTATAATGCATTTCAACACTTACATAATATCTTTAAAGAATATAATGCTTAATTCATTTATAGAGTTCTGATGCATTATATATTTTAAAGATATAACCATGGATAAGTATGTATTATATTGCATCATAAAAGTGGTTACAGGTATTTAGGAGAGCAAAACTGATTATAAGGTATTATGCATATCTTTACAAAACGTTATATACGCAGGTTTCATATAAAGTGTTACTAAACTAAGTTTTAGTAATCTACACCAAATACAAACAGTATAATATAGAGGAGGCAAAGAGAAAACACTGATGTCTTCTACAGTCAGTTATGATTAATTT
Source organism: Sinocyclocheilus anshuiensis (assembly GCF_001515605.1). Lineage (NCBI taxonomy): Eukaryota > Metazoa > Chordata > Actinopteri > Cypriniformes > Cyprinidae > Sinocyclocheilus > Sinocyclocheilus anshuiensis. The sequence continues at coordinate 1,538,285 of NW_015552615.1, read as the reverse complement.
GGTTACTGTTCTCAGACAGACTCTGATCAATATCCACAGATACTTGAACAAACTACAAATCAAAGCGACTATGGTTTGAAGCACATCTCTGGACCAATGAGACTCCGAAGGAAACTCTAACGGCCCCTTGAGGTTCGTTACCACCACAATAACGTAAGCACACCATTAGTTCTAACATATTGGGATGCCACTCGCAATGTGTCGCAGCATAGGTTGTTTTGCCTTTAAAAACAATTTTAAATGCAATCCTCATCTTAGTATGAAGTACTATAGGCAAAGAATGAGATTTTCCAGAGCTGGCAATTTCTAAGCTACTTCCCTTCTACTAAACTTTGAGAAAACATAAATAAAAGACATTTTATTTTTATGATTTAACATCAATTCAAATAAATTAGTATTATTTAGCATCTTCAAGCTATATATTCAAGACAAAAACTACTGTAGTTGTAAAATAAAGTTGTCCAAAATGATTATTAACATGGTATGTTTGGGTATTTTCAAGTCTATTTTACTTTTGTTATAACATGCAAATGTTGTCCAAAATCTGTTCTTATTTTCTTATTCTTTGAAAGATTTTATTATATTTCAGTTAATGTTTGTTTTTATTTTAGGTAATGATTGTTTTTAATGGATTTAGTTTTAGTTTGAGTTATCGATAATAACCATGGCCTGTACTTCTTTATCTTAAAGGAGACCCTTTAAGATTTAGTAATTTTGTTTTGAGTTTTTGGCTTTTTTTATTTAGCTTTTGTTTTTTTTTAATTCTTGGTTTTATTACGTTTTAGTTTTAGTCAATTTTGTCATAGTTATTTTAGCCCTTTAACTTAAACTAAATGAGAAATGTTGCCTCGATTTAATTTTTAATTTAATTTAATTTAATTTAATTTAATTTAATTTAATTTTTAAATATTTTATTATATTTCAGTGAATGTTTATTTAAGTAACTTTTTTATACATTTAGTTTTAGTTTTAGTTATCGATAATAACCATGACCTGTACTTCTTTATCTTAAAGAAGTCCCTTGAAGATTTTTGAGTTTTTAAAGATTTTTTTAATATAAGATTTTTAAGAGTTTTGAGTTTTTGGCATTTTTTAAGTAACTTTTTAAAAGTATTTTAAGTAACTTTTTTTTTAATGGATTCAGTTTTAGTTAACGCTAATCACCCTGTCCTGTAGCTGTTCATCTTATGCCGGGTTCAGACTACACGATATTTTTGTCGGTCACGATAGTCACTGTGTCAGATTACACGATTTTGACTCCTGAAATCTTGTCGTGCCGTGGACAAGAAACATGTCAGACTACATGTTGCTTCCCAACCATTCATCGCGTGTCGTCTTTAACGACGCGCGTGATGTCATCGAGAAGGCGGAACTAGCGACTGACTTCCGAAAACAAGAGTGTAAACATTGAAAAAATTAAACATGCTAGTCTTTCTGTCGTGATGTCGTGAAGCATCGCAGACGTGGAATCGGTTGTCGTTCACTATGACACACTACACGAGCTGAAACGATTGAATCTTGCGTCCTGACGCCCATTGTCGTTTACGAATCCCCACGACACCCAACGTCAAGCAAATCGTGGCAAAATCGGGCTAACATCGTGTAGTCTGAACTGGGCTTTAAAGTGAGGTCCAGCCTCTCCAACCCCACGAGAAGCACTCGTCCTGAACGCCACAGTGAATCCAGGCGGAGGAAAGCAGATCTTCTTTGTCATTTTGACATCCTTCTCCTCATGCTAATGTGTGGCACCTCTTGCCTGATGTCTGATGAATACTAATCAGATTTACTGTCTGTGCCCTGCAGTGTTTGCCTGCGCTCGCATCTCAATAATGTCTTTCTTTCTCGCAATCGTTCTTCCAGCTTTTGACTTGATGACAGTGAAATAATTTTTTCTGCATATTTATTAATTCCATGACAGAATTTGCATAAAACTGGACCCAGATCCAGAACCACACTGCCAGAACCAAATCTCAAATGAGCTTAAATCAAATTCAAATGTTATTTGTCTCTCTTTCAAACACACAAAATGTTTTTTTGACGTTCCATGCTGTCAGTAATATGGACCAGTTTTGTTGTGTTTTCTTCCATGTGCTCCCCGTGACCCAGTTGTTTCCCTCTCGTTGATTTGTCTTTGGAGTCTGTGTCTTGTAATTACGCCTCGTTAAGCCCTGTATTTAAAGTGTTGTCTGTCCCGTGTTTCCTTGTCCGGTGTTAACGTCAGTTATACATGCTTGGTGTGCGTCTCCTGCCTAGCCTGTGTTTTCCTCAGCGTGGATTAATAAAGATTGTTCTTTGTGAAACTCCGTCGTCTCCTTGTTCCTCGTTCCTCGTTCCAACACAGCAGCAGCGTGACACATGCATAGAATAAAACATTTACATAAAAATAACAGAAATAAAAGTGAAATAAATGTACACAAACCAGAACAGAAATAACTGATTAACATAAACCAGAAATACAATTGACTACACAACGTAAAAAAAAAACACTTTATATATGCAATATAATTTAATATAAAAATTATATAGATATAGGCCTATGTATTGTATAAAAGTATGTAACAGTGTGTTAATATTTATTATGTTCATATTTATGACTATGTAACAATGTTAATATTAGTAAATATTTATTAATACATTCATTTTTATGAAAACATTCATTATGAAGTGGCTATGTAACTATGTTAATATTAGTAAATATTTATTAATACATTCATATTTGTTAAAATATTCACTATGCAGTATGTAACAATATGTATATATTTATTAAATGTCTTATGTTCATATTTATTCAAACATTCATTATGCAGCATGTAACAATATGTTAATATTTATTACATATTTATTATTACATTCATATTTATTAAAACAATTATTATGTAGTATGTTACAGTATGCTAATATTTAGTAAATATTTTTTATTATATTCATTTTCATTAAAACATTCACTATGCAGCATGTAACAATGTTAATATTTAGTAAATATTTATTATTACATTCATATGTATTAAAGGAGTCATATGATGCAATTTAAATTTTTCCTTTCTCTTTGGAGTGTTACAAGCTCTTGGTGCATAAAGAAGATCTGTAAAGTTGCAAAGACTAAAGTCTCAAATCCAAAGAGATATTCTTTATAAAAGTTAAGAGTAAACCACGCCCTCCTAAAACGGCTCGTTCTAACACGCCCCCACATATCTACATCACTATGTGGGAAGATTTGCATAATGCCGCCCAAATGTTCACGCAAAGAAAGAAGGCGTAACTTTTATTCTCGCTGTAGAACACTTCAACCCAAATATTCAGATGTGTGCAGCGCATTTTATGGAGGACTGTTTCCTGATCCTGGTAGAATAGACTGCAATGCCGGCTGTTCTGACTCAAAGACTGTCAAAGACTTTTTTATATTTAAAGAGTTTTTATATTTTATATTTTTAAAGCGAGTTTTTTGGGCAGTGTAGAGTAGGGCTTGTTGTTTGTAATTTCTCCGATCACAAA
>NW_015552615.1:1527029-1534664 GCF_001515605.1 Sinocyclocheilus anshuiensis | reverse complement strand
ATATATATAATCTCAGCTTTATTTCAGTTAATGCAAATGATTTTTAATTGCAATAGCATCATCCTAGCATTATGGCAGAATGTTTTTTTAAGTTTATATATTAAGTCTAATATTTAAATGTTATTTCAGCTTTATTTCAAGTAACAAAAATTATGTTTAATTAGTTTTAGTTAACAACACAACAACACTGCTAGCAAACACCCTGAATACCTTAACAACTGCATAGCAATGCCCTGGCAACACCCTAGCATTACGGCAGCAAGTTTTGCATAGTGTTGCATAGTTTTGTAACCATTTGAACCATTTCATTACACCAAATAATGTTCTTTTTAGCAGCATCATATGACCCCTTTAAAACAATTATTATGTAGTATGTTACAGCACGCTAATATTTAGTAAGTATTTTTATTATATTCATATTTATCAAAACATTTATTAGCATGTAACAATATCTTAATTGCTATTATTATTATAAAATATTGCTTTACTATTAGATTTGGATTTGTTAAGGTTAGAATCACTATTATAACAGAATATAAAACAGGCAAAAAAGGCACAATATGATAGATTTGGGGTTAGCTACTTCTGACTTGGATCTTAGCAACCTGCTACCTAGCAACCATTCAGAACACCTTAGCAACCACATATCAATGCTCTGTCAAATCACTTGAGCTTTGCATTGCAAATGACTTTCAGGAAACTTAATATTTCATATTACATTAGAGTGCTTTCTTTTGCTATATGACAACTGAAATGAAACAAAATGATGTGCAGAATGGCCAAGGCTGCTCATATATCAGTTTCATTCAGAAAATGTGTGTCAAGGCAAGATTACGCCTCACTTCTCACAATAACAATACAGCTGTGCTCCTGAAAGCATGTTCCACTCCATTCCCTGCCTCAGCATCCATGAATAACAGCAAAACACAATCAAAAGATACTGCTGTCTACTGAACCTCCTCTCTCATCCACGTTCACTGCATCGCTCTAATTATAAGAGGAGTGAGTGAGACGTGTCCAATCAGCAATTAGAAATAAAAACATGCTGTCGCCACAGAAACACTGGCTGAGCTGAGCTGGAGTTTGGGCTCGAGATTTAATATCAGACAGATAATTAACGAAACAAGATACAGACACAGTCTTCCAGACGCTCCTAAACATCTCGAGAAATTACTGTATATAATTATCAGCAGAGCAGATGGTAAAACAATCACAGCAGTACTGAAAATTACATGATCATATTACTGAAAATTGCATTATATTACATATGACATATGTAATAATGAATTATTTAATAAAAATTATACAGAAAATAATAAGACACAACATTAAATATAATTTTATATAAAATGAAATATGTAATAATATTTAATATTCTATATAATAACAATATTAATAATATGAAATAAATATATTATTTTTTTTTCCAAAAGTTTATCATTGTTACGCTGTACAGTTTCTAATTTACATTATTCTATTTGTATATTTTCTGTTTTCATTTAAATGTAAAATGTTTGTAATTGTTGTTTGTTTTGGCCATTTTTGTTATTTAAAAAAAATAATAATACAATATCAGTTCATATATAATAATGAATTAAATATATAATATAATACAATATAATATAATATATGTTACTAAATATTTTTGCATTCCTTTAATGTTTTTTGTCCACAATTGTTTTTCAAAAGATTCCTTTCGTCTTTTCTCCTTGCCAACTTCTTGTCCTATTAACCTGTAGGACAGAAGGAAATGTCTAATTTTGTTGAATGAAAGCCCAGCTGTGAATAGACCCTCAACATGAACACTAACCCTAACTGAAGTCAATAACGGAAAGTTTTTTCTCATTAAAAGTTTGAGGTTGTGTTCAGTTGAACTGCAGGAACACGTTTACCCACAGAACTCCAACAGGAACGCCATAAACCCGAAGGAAACCTGCCGTTCCCACTGCAGTCTGAACCACACTTAAACCTCGGAGAATGATGAGAATATAAATGAAGCGCTCTTCACCTCCTGAAGATTACCAACACGTTCCTGTGACAGCTTCTGGAAGTTTAGACCCACTCAATACAGTCATTTATCCACCAAACAGAACAAAATATCAGTCGTTTTTGTATTATTAGTATTGGTTGCTAAAGCAAGTGATTAAATGCATGATTTTCACAAAGTGGAATGATAAAAATATTACAAACTTATAGTATATTGATGGAGGAATCCGAGATATGCATCTTGAGACTCTTTTGACTTGAGCGAGTAAGAAAGATCTGGCAACAGCCAGGACAACATCAGACAACCCATCAGAATGCCTTAGCAACCACATAGCAACACCCTGGCATCCAATCACAGCATCCTTTTGTGACTTCGACTAGTAAACAACCACCTAGTAATGACAACAAAAAGTGTTATTTTAGTGTTATTTATATGCTGTTGCAGGATTCATAGCTTTTAGTTTTTCAGGTTTCATTTACATTTTTGACATTTTGTTATGTGTTCTGTCATTTTTTTAACTTTTGAAAATAATTCTGTGTAGCTTTAATTAATTTTTTATTTCAGTTTGAGTTGAGTTTTAGTGCTTCAACCGTAAATTATTTTGCCAAGGCAGCATTTCAAATTTAATTTGTTTAATTTTTTTCACATAATAAGTTTATATATTAAGTCTAATATTTAAATGTTATTTCAGCTTTATTTCAAGTAACAAAAATTATGTTTAATTAGTTTTAGTTAACAACACAACAACACTGCTAGCAAACACCCTGAATACCTTAACAACTGCATAGCAATGCCCTGGCAACACCCTAGCATTACGGCAGCAAGTTTTGCATAGTGTTGCATAGTTTTGCATATTCATATATGTGACCCTGGAGCACAAAACCAGTCATAAGTAGCACAGGTATATTTGTAGTAATAGCCAACAATACATTGTATGGGTCAAAATTTATCCAGTTTTCTTTTATGCCAAAAATCATTAGGATATTAAGTAAAGATCATGTTCCATAAAGATATTTTGCAAATTTTCTACTGTAAATATATCAAAACTTAATTTTGGATAAGTAATAACTTCATTTGGACAACTTTAAAGGCGCTTTTCTCAGTATTTAGATTTTTTTGTACCCTCAGATTCCAGATACATCAATGGAAAGCTATTTATTCAGCTTTCAGATGATATATAAATCTCAATTTCAGAAAATTGACCCTTATGACTGGTTTTGTGGTCCACGGTCACATATGCTATTTACATTATCAACAGAATATTTAAATGTTACTCCAAGGTACTTTAAAGAACACCATGATATTACCACAGTACTTTATTTGTATGAGATGTCTGTCTGGGATATTTCCGTATCTGGTAGGCTCAGGGTTTGTCATTTAATCAAAAGTGTGGTGTCGACATCATGCGGGCTGAAATGAGCTCTCATTATGGAAGCTGTGGTGGCGTGTCGAGTGAGTGTGAACGTCTGAATCAACAGCGTTTGGCAGCGGTCACTCTTCAGCAGCCAGAAGACTCCATCAGACTCGAGCTGGAGCAGGTGCGTAATCAAACCTCGCTCGTCCCGAGTGTATGTGTGTTTATGATTTCCCACAGGCTGCTTCCAGCCGGCGAGATTCTCAGGTAAAGGCAGCGGAGAGCAGATGCCCAGTGGCCTCCTGGGACGGCCGTTGGAGGACCCTGACTGTGAGCCTCAGGTGTCTCGCTCCCACTGCGGATATTGACAGCTGCTCCGGCTATAAAAGCGCCGCGGACAGCACCACCTGCCCAGCTGCAGCGACAACATGTGAAACCGGTAGATAATGGATTCCGCTTTAGGAATGACAGAGCAGTTTTCAACAACTGATCTTTTGAAAGCCTAAAAAGTGACAGACTTTAAAGAGACTGTCCTGGCATCATTTACTCACTCTCATGTCACTGCAAACCAGCATGACTCGCTTTTTTCTGTGACACCCAAAAGGAGATATTCTGAAGCAGGGCTGTAACCTCCGTAGACATTGAGGTGGATGAGTCCGTCCCCCCCGCCGAGTATTAAGTGGCCAAATTGTTCCCCCAAAATTTGAATATCTTTGAAAAGCTCTGTTCGTTGTTGGGATGCATCTGTTTGATTTTTAGGCTGCTCTGCCTAAGCGGTCTGACAGTGCTCGTCAATGTCAAAATGATTGAGATGACCAATCAAATCAAAGTAGGCGGGATTTACTGTTCGCAGAAGCAGAGAGTGAATACCAGCGCAAAGTTTCATTTTTAAGGTTGAAAGAGAGCGTAGTAAAATGAAAGTATGCTAAACAACTGTTTTAATGATAGAAATGTTAAACGACCAACAGTAATATCCAGATTACTCAACTTATTTTCTCAAATATGGCCATTTTGAAATTAAAATATGGTATCATTTATGTAATTCCTAACTGAAAAGTTTTGCACTTTTGACATATTAGGCATACAAATAAAAGTGCATGTGTGCATATTTCAAAATACTATTTGCAAATGGCTAAAAATGACTACATCCCAACTAGAACTACACCTAGAATTCCTTACTGTTCTATTTCTTTATGTTTAATGAAAAAAATGTATTGAGTCTCTAAATCTAAATGATCCATATTTAAGACATGGCATGTATTTATACTTACTGGATCACAATAAGGCCTAAAATGAGCATTAAAAACAGTGTACAAACATACGGTTCCTTTTGCTCACCAAGGCTGCACTTATTTGATCAAAAATACAATAAAAACAGTAATATTGTGAAATTTTATTACTATTCAAGTTTTCTATTGTAATATATTGTAAAATCTAATTTATTTCTGTGATCAAAGCATTTTGATGCTGAAATTTTCAGCATCCTTACTGTCACATTAGTGTCAAATGATGCTTCAGAAATTATTCTAATATTTTCAAAAGTATTTTAATTATCAATGTTGAAAACAGTTGTGCTGCTTCATATTTTTGTGGAAACAGATACATTTTATTTTCAGGACTCTTTGATAAATATAAAGTAAAAAAAACAGCATTTATTTTAAATAGAATCTTTTGTAACATTATAAATGACTTTACTGTCACTTTCGATCAATTTAATGCATCCTTGCTGAATAAAAGAATGAATTTCTTTCTTACTGTGTTCTTGCTTTCCTCTGGCAGTAACAAACATCAGTACTCGAGGGCGTGATTGAGTTTCCCTCAAATGTCTGTGTCATTAAAGCAGATGTTATTATTCAGTTTCTCACTACAGTAATGAGATTCTTTTTGCTATGAGGGAAAATGTGTTTAATTGTCATGAAAATAATGTTGCAATACAAAAACACATAATGGATAAAATATTATTGTCTCAAAACATGATTCTGACATGAATATGTTCATACTGTATATTTTGCACGCCATCAGGATTGACAAACGAACTGATAACCGACCCCAGAGAGGCAGAAGAGCAGAGGAGAAAAGTAAGGAGCTTGTAATAGTCTCCTCTCGCTTGGCTGCCCAAACAGGAGCTGACAGTGTTAATGTGACTAGGTTCAGACGGGGTGAATGATTAAAAACCACAGCAATGGCAGGGGAAGGAAAAGGGCAGCGAATATCACTGTCAGCCCAACACGGATTACTGTGTGTATGCCAGCATGTTCAGAAATTGCACAAATAACTGCTCTGTGCCCCCGTCCCTCAGAGCTTGACATGAATTAGCATTTTTCCCGTGACTCTGTGTGTGTGTGTGTGTTCATGTAGCGAGTGTTGGCTTTTGGTCCACAGAGAGCATATGGCAAGTGTAACGACATCTTACATCATCCTTCAGAAGAAAAATAAAATTTTTATGCATGCAATCAGCCCACATCAATGCAGTAAGACTGAAATATTTGCTTCCAACCAATTATCAACACAAGCAGTTGCAACAACACAACATTAATGGTGAATTGTGCCATTTCTACACCACAGCTGAACTGCAAACATTACTAGATTTTTACATAGACTGAAAGAAATGGTGCAGGATTTCACTTAGAAATCACTAGTAAATTTCACAAAAAAGGCAAGTAACACTGAATTAAACATGACATTTTGAAATAGTATGTTCTTATAAAATGTACTCCAATAATCTTTATTTACAACTTTGAAAAATGCAAATGTAAAGATAATTTTTTTTGCCTGGAAAAGTAAGAACAAACCTCTCTTCAACAAAATTTGATCAAATCATTCATGTCTGTACCACGAAGAGCGGTTGCACTCAATGTGTAAATATGCAGTGTTACGAGTTTGTTCAGATCTGTAGTGCAAGTATGTGCACTAGTAATAGTGATTTTTAACTTGATATGTTTAACACTGTTACATGCTAAAGCTGGAAAAAAAAATTAAATAAAGTGATGCCAAAGACACTCATCTGACACATTTCTGCATAGTTCAGCAATTTGAAAACTGTACAAATACCCAAAGTTACTAATTTTGTGTGTTCAGTACATGAATAGTAAATAGTAAAACTAGTAAATAGTAAACAGTAAAAATGAGCAAAGTACACATCTAGTATAAACTACTTTTCAAAAGCTTGGGGTCTGTAAGATTTTGTTTTTGGAAGAAGTCTCTCATGCTCACCAAGGCTGTGTTCATTTGATTCAAAATATAATAAAATCAGTAATATTGTGATATATTTTTACAATTTAAAAAGCTGTCTTCTATTTGAATATATTGTAAAATGTAATTTATTTCTGTGATCAAAGCTGAATTTTCAGCAGCATTACTCCAGTCTTCAGTGTCACATGATCTTCAGAAATCATTCTAATATGCTGATTTGCTGCTCAAGAAACATTTCTGATTATTATCAGTGTTAAAAACAGTTGAGCTGCTTCATATTTTTGTGGAAACCATGACACATTTTATTTTTCATGATTCTTTGATGAATAGAAAGTTCAAAAGAACATAATTTATTTGAAAAAAAAAATCTTTTGTAACATTATAAATGTCTTTATGGTAACTTTTGAACAATTTAATGCATCTTTGCTCAATAAAATAAAAATCTGACCCCAAACATTTGAAGAGTAGTGTATATGCCACTGTAGATGTGACTTCTGTGCCATTTTAGCAATCTAAAGACGTCTTTAGAATGAGAGTCAGAGTTCTATTCATCTGTTGAGCTCGGCTGAATCCTGGCAGTGTGATTGGTAATGAACGGACCCCCTGCGTAGAGCATGCATGTGGTTACGTGAGGACATTTGCTGTTGGAGATGAGCGGATTGACCCTCTCAAAATGGAGGCTGATTGGAGAGCAGATGCTTTTCAAGATTATCGCTCTCCTCAATCGTGCTGAGAGCACAAATCCAATTCCATCTCGGTTCTCTATTTTACTCTCATTTCTCTCCCCGTACAGCTGAGCGATGATGTACCGTATGACAGTGTTTCATCTTCACTAGGGTTTTGGTCATTTTGGCTGCTTGAGTAGGGAAGACCAGAGGGGAATTATAATACCAGATAGTTAAACACACGCGTTAGATGTCATGCACATGCTCAATAGAGACTCTCTTTGAAAAAGAATAACTGAATCAGAGTTGTAAACTAAAACTATTACAAATATTTTTTGGTTATTGAAATAAAGCTGAAATAATACAAAATATAAGATGAAAAAAACTTAAAATGTATACTGTGCAAATATATATATATATATATATATATATATATA
>NW_015552615.1:1520154-1526966 GCF_001515605.1 Sinocyclocheilus anshuiensis | reverse complement strand
ATATATATATCACACCACACTATTTAATTCAAAGATAGTAAAAACACATGTATAACAATTGCATAAATAATCTGAAAATGAATAAATAATAAAACAAAACAATTTGAACTTTTAAAAACAATCTGTAAAATAAACATTTATTTAGATGGCAACTTCTTTTTGTCTCTAATCGTATTATAGTATTTTTCACAAACACTTGTTTAAATTATATAAAACGTATTTGTGAAATACTGACAGTAAATGAGAAAGCATTATAGTGTTTTGGCTTTCTTTTACTAATAATAGAAAAGCAAATGCTATAATTATTTTTTGTATACTGTTTACTTTTTTTTAACAGTTCTAGCTAATAATTTATTATTATACAGAGACAGCAAACTAATGAAGAGATTCATGCACTCAGGCACTCTCAACACTGTCAAAATAAAAGTCCTCATACCATCACAATTTCCACCAATGGCATAACTAAAAAAATATATCGGTTGACTACTAAATATAATAGCATATAAAAAATACTAAAATAATATTGCACTGCTTCAGTATCTGAGTAATTTGCTGCAAATATTATGCCTTTAAATTCATACTTATATCTATTTATATTATATTGGTGCAAAAGATAAAAATTGTATAAGTCATTTAAAATAAATAATTTTATCAATGTGTTATATACCATGACACCACAACATGACTTCACTTACATCTGCATAAGTAAGACTCCCAGAAGTTGCTTATTATGCAGAAGTTTTTTGCATATTTTTTAATAGTACTTTAATATAAAACACAGAGCTGGAAGCAAATTTGCACACGACAGACTAAGAAACAGACTGGGAAAGGCCAGCGCCATGAGGGAGGCTATTAGGCTGATCGAGGCCACTCTCTAATGAGCACGCTCTCTCTGGGATGGCGAGGGACCAAGGGAGATCAGGTCACAGGTCAAAAGTGCAAGACAGAGCTGAGAGCTGTCATTTACACATGGGTTTGAGTCACATCCGATATCTTGCTATGTTTATACGCTCTGTCATGCAGCAGCCAATTAATTATCACCTGTAGCATTCGAGAGCTAAACGAAAATGTGTGATATCTGCTGCTTTGAGAGCGTGCCGTAAGTGTGTGTGTCTACCTGGACAGGTTTCTTGCGCGAGCCTTCGTTGTTTTCCGCCTCCTCGTGTTCTTTGCTGCCCTGGGGCAGGTTTGAGTAGTTGGCGAGACTGCTGAGAAGAGACGATACCATGGGAATTGTGTCCATTTCCTCCTGTAGAGTAAACACACACACATACAGAACAAATATTGTAAGCAATAAATAATTGAAGTAGCTCGTGAGGAACATCTAAAATGTCATGTTTACATCTATAGATTACAAATGACCAGAGCCGTAGAGAGAGAGAGTTGCGACAACTCCGTTCACTCCAATGGACCAGCTTTTTTACAGCAATGGCGGATCGTGGAGCCACTCAATAGTTCCCGGAATTTAGCGCTAATACTATCAGCGCCGTAGAGATGCAGCAGAAGAGACCGCTGTGCCGAACTTTTAAAAGGTAAGACATTTATTGAATAAAATTGTATATTATCAGCACAGCTAATCAAATTACCTTGTGCATTAAAACAGATCATTATTAGATTATTCCTCACTTAATTAGTAGATTTACGGGATGTTATTCATTCTCTTCATGCAGTTTCATCCATCGTTGTGTAATTAAGGCTTTGAACGTTATTTTTGCTGGTGGGGAGTTATTTAATAGACTTGGATTTATTGCAAAGGATCCTGATGGACCTAAGTGAGATTGAAAAGTTTAAAATAGGCGAGCAGTTTTCATTTCAGAATTCTGCTAGGCTAAATTTCCAAAAATGTATTATATACCACTACTATATTATAGGAGTAATCACAGTAAACCTGTATATTATTACTGTATTTTATACTTAAACGTCTTAGCTGCTATAGAAGTACAGAGTTGAAGGAGCAGATGCCACAGGACTGAAATGTGATGGAGCATCACTAAACATTCATTTTCTGTAAAACTGCTTTGAAACAATGTGTATAATAAAAAGTCCTATACAAATAAATGTGAAATGAACAAAACTTGATGCATCATTTTTTCTCCTCTCCAGATCAGTAGGGAAACCATACATTCACACTCCATGCATCATTTTTTTCTCCTCTCCAGATCAGTAGGGAAACCATACATTCACACTCCTTTCTTTGAGTGACTGGAGCATTCATAATGCAGCACAGCAAACTATAGTGGCAACTATTCAAGGACAACATGCTTTATAGTTTATTATAAATGTATAAATCGATTGCTGTAAATAAGTGCATAACAAAAGTCAACATACATAAAATATATGATTAAATGTGCAAAATGTTTTAAGTTGTTTTAAATTTGAATATACTTCAAATATATTTTTATATATTAATAATTGAGGGGTGTACAAGAATCAAAAACATTAAACAAGATTGATTTTCACTTAATCTTAAAATAACTTCACTTTTTTGGAATGAATTTTCTAAGACAACAAACTTAACATTTACCATGAGATTAGTAAAACGACAATGAACATTAAGATGTGATTGCACTTGACTAACATACAAGTTGCAAGAACACACACACACACACACACACACATACAGTATATACTGTTTATAGAGGCTGAAGTTACCTTGGTAAAAGACCACAATGTCATTTATATAGCAAACACGGACTTTTACCATGGTAACTTCAGCCTAAAATATGTTAGGCAGGTAAGGATAGCTGACCACATTAATCCTCAAATATTAGCGGATTTTATCTTTTAAAAACAACACTGATACAACTAAATATACTTCGTATACATTATTTCATAAATAATGTAAATAAATTATTTTATTGTCTACTAATTACCAAAAATCGCAGTTCTGTCTCTCTAACTCAATGTATTCCAATTGCCCGCTATTTGAGGTCTACGTGAATCACGTGACAATCGAACGTTTCGAACTTCCATTGTCGCAACTCTCTCTCTCTACGGCTCTGCAAATGACTAGCCCAGAGGACAATTTTTGCTCAGAGTTTGCTCTTTAATAGCTGTTGAGACCCTCAGTTGTGCTTCGTTCTCATGTTTCGATTAAGAAGCATCATCTAAAAAATGTAGAAAAAACAAATAAAAACAAATAAGCCACTAGTTGTCACAGTAAGAGTACAGAGCTTTAAAATGGCTGCATACATCAGCTCAGATCATTTGATCTAGTGAGAATTTCATGAGGAAAATGCTATAATGATTGCAGCAATTCACATTTTAGTAGAACATCTTTAATGCGCATTTTATTAAATGCAGTAGCTCATACATGCATAGTAAAAACATATGCATACTGTGTAGTTTTGCATACTGCAGAGAAAGAGCAATTAGTATGCTAGCATTCACTGGCCATTGAAAATTGAATTTGCATTTACATCAATGCATGTAATGTATACAGATACAATAGAAGAAATGCTTGAGATTGCATAGAGATCTTTTAATTGCTAATTTTATTTGGTTGTGGTGTTAATTGCAATTGTTTAGATCTCTTCCAAAACTCTAGAAGATACACTTTTGAGATTATTGAGGTCTTAAGCCAAAGTCTCCATTTGTCCAAAGTCCTCTCATTGCCTTAACAGTAGAGACATAAATGTAAAACAAAATATAATTTTAGATTTTTCTTGCATCTACCTACAGATGAACATTAACATTTTCTCCTAACATTAAGATTTTAGTTTAAAATGCATATAAATGCATAATTTAGGTCCTATTAACTAATCAGCATTTCAATCCATTTTTGGCAGTTCACTTAAATCAGAGATGGCCAAATGTCATCCTCTCCCCCAAACCATCTTATATAATCATTCATTTCTAATTTATAGCTTTGTTTCATTTTTTTTTGTTTTACATTTTTTGCATTGAAATGCATGTTTGTTTTTAATTAAAGAATAAATGTTATTTAAATCTCTATTTAATTATTTAAAATGAAAAAAACGTAATAAGTTTTTAATAAGAATAAGTTTACTGTTAGCCCACAGCCTTCAATCATGCCCTTTAAATTAAAAAGTTTGGGCATCTCTGACTTAATTATATTAATTAATATGAGGCCATATAAAGGCAGTTTAAAATATTTTTAGATGCAGTACAGCATGTGTTTTACGCTTCTTTTGGACTTACATGCTGTTATCATCCACCTGCAGAGTTCAATGTCCTGGGGACTTCCTGCCCTTCAAACGCTAATTATCGTTATTAATTACTGTCAGACTCTTTTATTCCGTTAATCACTATAGTTTGCATGTGTGTGCCTCACTGTCTAGCTCTAATGAGAGCTGAAATGTGCCGCAGTTGCAGGTTTATCATTTAACATGCATGTATTCGTGTGTACCTCAAACAGAGCCATGTTCTTGCCGTCATATTGCTGGTTCTTCTCTGGGTCAGTGCTGTTGATGAATGGACTGCTCTCCTTGGGGTTACCATCTCCTGTTAGCAAAAAACACAAACAAATCATCAGCATGGCAGCAGACGCCACACAACTCCAGGGGGCTTTATGAGGAAAAATCTGCTGTGATGATTCCAGCACTTCACGTTTTAGTTGCACATTTTAGGTCACGCATGCATACTAAAAACAGATGCATACTGTGCCCCGCTGCATATTGTAGAAATTGAATTCACATATATGCATTTGGCTGATGCTTTTATCCAAAGCGACTTGCATTGCATTATAGCTCATGCATTCCCTTGCATTCCCACCGTGCTCTAATGTTTGAGCTGCAAGAAATGGCATTAGTTTACATGGTTCTTCTACTATTACTGGCAAGGATACTAGTAAAGTGGGCAGCGATGCATACAGGTCTCACATATGGAGTGTTTGTGATGACCTGTATCAGGTGTTCATTCACCTGGGATCTTGGAACAGAGGGCAGATATTTTTAGTGCCTGGATGACAGGGTTTGAGTGGTGATTAGGTCTCTGGTCTCCCTCACATCACAGGAGAGGAATTTTAAAGAGGTGCACTGCACACAGGCTGGTTTCAAAGTCTGAAGCCTCGAACCTCTACGGCCTAATGTACAATGTTCATTTGAAGGAATTTTCTGTATTGATTATTCCCACATGCTTTACCTGAAAAGTTACCTGACCGTGTATTTTGGATTACACTTTGAATTGTCGAGTTAAAGGAGTTTAATGGAACTTAATTTGGAAAAGGTACTGGTCATTTTGTGCCTGGACATTATCCTGTGCAACTAATTTTTACATTTTTAATTTTTTTATTTGAATGCTTATTTATGAATTTATGAATTTATGATTTATGAAGTTTGACATGTTGAATATGAAAATCACATGACTTTTTGTGTATTATTAACAGTCCTCATGAAAACAAACAAACAGAAAAAAATGTTGACAAGCTAATGTTATTACTCATGCATAAAATGTATAGGCTAACAACAACAGTTTAACATAAACAGCTACCAAAATGAGTCATCCAAAACTTCAGAAATGCACGTTGGATGATTATTGTTTTTTATGACTGGAATGTTCCAGAAAGCACTAGAATATTACAGAATGTTCTAGAAACTTCTAGGATGTTCCCATCCTTGCAAAAGTAAAAATATATAAAAAAATTAAAATAAATAAATAAAACATTTGTACAAAAACGTATATGTTCTAAACCAGTGTTTCATAATTACTGACAGAAGTTCTAAAATTTACCTGATCTAAATATTTACCAAAATATTGATACTATTTGAAAATTCATAGTACAACAATCATTAGCACCACAGAATTACAGAAGAGCCATAAAAAATTAAGTGAAACAAATTTACATTATTTTATGCATTTTGTCACATTATTTTATGCATTTTTCTACAGATCAGTGTACAGTGTATCTGTCTATCATTCTACATTTCTATTATATTGCTCTCTCTGTTTTAAAGGTATTTTTAATCAAAGTACAAAAGTATAAAATGTGAATTAAAAGGTTTAAAAGCACAAGTATTTCCATTTACCATCTGTAAATGCTGAAATTACCTCATGCCCTCATGTCTGAATATAGCTACTCATTTTAAATGCAAAACCACTTTTAATAAAAATGCTTTTGTTCTTTTTGTTTGTCTATTTAACTCTATTCAAGTTGAACCATAATATGGAACATATTTTGTTTTACAATGAAAGCATATAGTGCAAAAAACACCATAAATCATCTAATTGTGTGTTTTAATATTTTTTTCTTTGTGTCATGTTGTTGTAATTATTTGTGATTGTCAACCCCTAGGTAAATATTGTAGGGGAAAAAATATACATTCCCTCAGTCCCGTGGCCTTACAGACTGTCATTGTAATGTAAGCACAAGTCCGCGGTACGGTGTGATTTAGCTCAATGCAGCGTGACAGACTGACAGCCATACTGAAATGCTCCAGAGGCTGAAGCATCAATCAAGCGATGACAGCAGGCAGCCGCTACATTGCAGTCAGTGCGAGGAGATCAGCTGTCAGCTCGCACACTGGGAGATCAGACTGGGACCGAGGACTAACCTGTAATCAGGACTTTGGTTTTTCTGTGTAGGAGTGTAGAGGATAGAGGAACTGCCTTTATGAAATATCACTGCCGACTTAATGTCGGATAAAAGGCTTAAATGGAAAATCAGATGCTTCAGTTTAGCATTTTATGATGAGAAAGAGCTGTGCAGAATCATTTGTTTTTGAAAGCCTTATAAAATAAGGCATTACAGACAGAGAGATATATAAAACTATACAACGACAGACAGACAGACATACATACATACATACATAGATAGAACGATAGATAGAACGATAGATAGAACGATAGATAGA
>NW_015552615.1:1519115-1519657 GCF_001515605.1 Sinocyclocheilus anshuiensis | reverse complement strand
CGGATAGATAGATAGATAGATAGATAGATAGATAGATAGATAGATAGATAGATAGATAGGTAAATAGATAGATAGATAGATAGATAGATAGATACATACATACATACATACATACATACATACATACATACAGTACATAGATAGATAGATAGATAGATAGATAGATAGATAGATAGATAGATACATACATACATACAGTACATACATACATACAGTACATACATACATAGATAGAGAGATAGACAGACAGACAGACAGATATAGATAGATAGATAGATAGATAGATAGATAGATAGATAGATAGATAGATAGATAGGTAGATAGATAGATAGGTAGGCAGATACATACATACATACATATACATACATAAATACATACATAGATAGAGAGATAGACAGACAGACAGATAGATAGATAGATAGATAGATAGATAGGTAGGCAGATACATACATACATACACATACATAGAGAGAGATAGATAGATAGATAGATAGATAGATAGACAGACAGACAGACAGACAGACAGACAGATATAGATAGAT
>NW_015552615.1:1490353-1519084 GCF_001515605.1 Sinocyclocheilus anshuiensis | reverse complement strand
AGACAGACAGATATAGATAGATAGATAGACAGACAGACAGACAGAGACAGACAAATACACTGAACCTAATATGTTGAAAGTCACCAAAAAAAGGCAGTGTGGTGCACTTCGCGTTTTCAGACCTAAAAAAGGTGTTCGGTATGATCGGGGCCTTACTTAATCAATCAAAACAAAACATATGACATCCTAAAACTAAAAACTGAATGTTAATTTTGAGCCGATGTAACATGTTCCTGCTTCACAGCTGTCGAACGCTTCACATCAGATATGTACTGTACTCAGTTGCACATCTAGTGAGTAATTACACAAGAGTGTCGTCATAAGTGGAGGTGATGTCATTGACTTCAGCAGGATGAAGCTTGGAGAACTTTCCCCTGAAGAGAAACACATTCGTTACGGAGTGTAACGCCGGTCACAGATCCGAATCCACCACTAACGCATCCGTCCGTTCCAATCACGCACACAAAGTAGCGAGGGAACGTTGTTTTACTGACTGTGATCAATGGGAGCTTCCTAACGTGTGTTACATGAACTTGTGTGTAACAGAAAGGGCCTTGCTGTCAGCTTTAATATTTCTTTCTTACACACTCTGCTCAGTGACACCGCTGGGCCGTCTGGAAGCAGATGATTAAATCCAGAAAATAATGCTTCGTTTGGTCATGCTTGCTGGCTTTTTCTTTAAAAAAAGAACTAACACATGGGAGTGTGTTTCTGTGGCAAAGTAATATCAGAGTTCAGCGCCCAGTCCTGTCTGACAGAATGAAGACTCTCTGCTATGATGGAGCAGTCGAACACAGTCAAATCTCTTTCATTGGCTCAAATATTGTGACACATTGTCAGGGATTCATCAGTGTTGGTTACACGGGACAATGTTTCACAGGGGCCTATAAATAGCAACGACTGGCAAAAACTCAAAGCAGTCTGAGTCTCAGACGTCGCAGAGACCGCGCACACAAAAATAGCAAGAGCTTTCTCAAAAACCTCAGTCTGATTGGTTGGCTTCATGCAACTTCATAGTGCACAGTTTTTTTTGCCAATTTCCAGGTCTGAGACACTAAACAATATTTACGCATTTGGCAGACGATGCATTCAAACTGGTGAGTATCTTAGTGTTGACAGCATCTACAGAGAGAGAACGAAAAATTATGGGGAAAGAACTTGCCGTTCCAACATTTTTTTCAGAATACCTTTTCTGCGTCCCAATTCGCCTACTTGTACTATGCCCTAAAAGTATGTACTCTTTTTGTGAAAAAAAGTACATACTTTTGAGTATGTAGCAGAATAGTAGGCAAGCTTTGGGACATACTACTTCGTCATAACTGCGTCTTTAATGGACGCTCTGTTGCTTAGTTACGTGCATTCTGTTACTGTTTAAACTGCACTGTCAATCATCTTGTCACAGTTAACAAAATTCACATTTCGTTTAATTTAATTAATGAAGAGGCACGTTGATCGCCCAGTCTTTCATGCCGAGAACTCTCTTCATATGTTTGCATAATGATGCATTTAAAAGTTAATGACCAAATGTATCATTATAAAATTGCTGCAGATGAAATTTAACGCGAATAACATTAAATAAATATTTTTAATCAGGTTAGACATTGATTATTTATCACTCAAATCCCTTTCTCTGCCTGTCCGTCGGTCTCGCATATCCGCCATGTTTGTAGTTCTAATCGAATCCTTGTCGAATGCGCAATGTGTTGTGGGCAATATTAGTGCGCATCGTTCTGCACTTCGAATTTTAATCTCAAGTAGTAGACCATCCGGGAATCTTTGTCATACTCTTTTCAACATACTATGATTTGGGACATACTAATTCTATTTTCGAATACTATTTAGGACGGATAGTATGCGAATTGGGACGCATCACTTCTTTTGTGTTCTGCAGAAGAAACTCATACAGGTTTGGTATGACATGAGGGTG
This sequence comes from Sinocyclocheilus anshuiensis, assembly GCF_001515605.1. Taxonomy (NCBI): domain Eukaryota; kingdom Metazoa; phylum Chordata; class Actinopteri; order Cypriniformes; family Cyprinidae; genus Sinocyclocheilus; species Sinocyclocheilus anshuiensis. Next base: position 1,517,157 of record NW_015552615.1, on the reverse strand, counting down.
AATAAATTCTTAACAATTTTTGGGTGAACTATTAAATGCAGATTTACCTGCCCCTAAATTTTCAAAAAAGAGCATATGCATTAGGTGTTTAATTCAAAATTATCATTCAAATTAATGTTCAATCAATAAATTACTTGATAATGTTAAAGGGATAGTTCACCCAAAAATGAAAATTTGATGTTTATCTGCTTACCCCCAGGGCATCCAAGATGTAGGTGACTTTGTTTCTTCAGTAGAACACATATGATGATTTTTAACTTTAACCGTTGCAGTCTATCAGTCGTATAATGCATGGCAATGGTAACAAAATCTATGACAGTAAAAAAAACATGCACAGACAAATCCAAATTAAACCCTGCGGCTCGTGACGACACATTGATGTCCTAAGACACGAAACGATCGGTTTGTGCCAGAAACCGAACAGTATTTACTGAAGAAACAAAGTCACCTACATCTTGGATGCCCTGGGGGTAAGCAGAAAAACATCAAATTTTCATTTTGGGTGAACTATCCCTTTAATAGCGCAAAAAGCATGTGGAGAAATCCATTAAATAAATGCATGTGGAAAAAATGTAATGCAGCCTAAAATATAAAAATGTAATTTTTAAATATAACTGTATAACTATGTCTCATATTATTATACTTTTAAATATATAAAATGTATGAATTAATTTTACATTATATTAATAATTCAAAAATTATAAATTTTTTAAATGATTGAAATTAATATTTATATTATTGTATTATTAAATTATTACATTTTAATTTAATATAAATGTAAGATTGTGGTGCAAGCTGCGATTCATGCAATTAAGTAATTGATCATTTTAATACTGCAAAATGCATGTGAAGGATTTCAAATGCATTGTGCATGTAGACTAAAACATAAAAATATAAATTTTTTAAAATCTATTTGTTATATATATATATATATATATATATATATATATATAGGCCTATATATATATTTTATTTATTTATTTATTTATTTTGTTGAAAATGTAGGTGTTCAACTGCCCTCATTAGTATGATCACTTCAAAGCAGAAAAAGCTGCAAAAAGCCTTGCTAAATGAGACATCGCCACTTTCACAAAAGTGTGGCGTGACCTTCTCCTGCCAAGACCAACAAAAGCTTGCAGCAGGAACGACCTCGCCATAGCAGGACCGGGTCTTGCGTCTCTATCATGAGGTTTTTATTGTTCTCTGACTAGACTCTTCAGCTAGCAGGGGATCTGAATAGCGACAGCGCACACAGCGCACAGCAGACCCGCCATCTGTTGCCCTTGACTGCTGATCCCAGACCAGTTTGATCTTTCCTCTCATTATGTTTGGTGAAGCACCGGAGACAAGCTCTGGTCCTACAGGAGTGCTAATGCACAGATATGTCCAAACATCTCTGGGGTTTGTGTGCGGCAGCGTCTGTGAGTGTTAATAAGATGCTCCGCTGCGGTCACCGGCCGCGTGCATCTGAACAGACGCTGACCTGCGCTGATAGATCGATGTTTCATCACTGCTGAGGAGTGTTTTAGAGAGGTTTTGTGACAAATGGCTCCACACTTCAGCTCACCGATAATGATTCATGTGGCAGCGGTGGCCTGAACCTCTCACAGGACCAAAACATCAGAGTGGGAGCTCGAGGAAGATGTCAGAAACTACACTTTTACAGTTTCTGGAGAAAAATGTGTGGTTTACTGTATGTCTGTGCAAAACTGGCATGATGCTAGAGTGGTTACTGGCTGGTCTAAGACAAACAGCTGCAGGACCCTAGGATATTCTGGTTAAATTATGTATCAAAAATTCATAATATATTTGTAATTAATTATAAAAATAAACAACATGAAAATGTTTTAATAAAGTCTTTTTAACTTCAGTAACAAATACATCAGTGTTGTGAATCAGTTCAAACGATTTCAAATGAATCATTTTAAATAAACTGATTCAAAACTTGACTCAAAAAAGGAATTATAAATTACTTATGTACTTTATATATTTTCTATACTTTATATTACTTATATTATATATGTAATGAAATATTAAATAATTTATTTTTTAATATATTTTACTTTGTATATTAATCAATGTTCCTCTGATTAAAAAAAATCATCCTTTTTAGCCATTTCAAATACATAATATCAAGATACTCACTACCGTCCTAAAGTTTGAGGTCTCCTTTGCTCACCAAGACTGCATTTATTTGATAAAAAATACAGTAAAAACAGCAATATTGTCAAATATTATTACAATTTAAAATAGCTGTTTTCTATTTTAATATATGTTAAAATTTAATTTATTCCTGTGATGCAAAGCTGAATTTTCAGCATCATTACTCCAGTTTTCAGTGTCACATGATCCTTCAGAAATCAGTCTAATATACTGATTTTCTGCAAAAAAAAAAAAAACATTTCTTATTATCATCAGTTGAAAAAATGTTTTTTTGTGTTGTTTTCTGGATTCTTTGAATAATAGAAAGTTACAAGGCTACCTTTTGTAATGTCTACTATCATTTTTGATCAACTTAATGCATCCTTGCTGAATAAAAACATCAATTTATGATTTAAGTATCATTTTATTGACCCAAATAATAGTAATATATATTGAATATTGTCAAAAGAATCAAAAATATGAAAGAAATATTAAATTGTTTTAGTTATATCGTTCAGCTCTACCACAAACGCTGCAGGACTAAAGTTTATCACTTAGTATTAGTGTTAGTACTCTAACAATGAGCAACAGTAATAGTGACGCTTGTCTTAGCAAACAACACTAATGAGACCAAACGAGAGGAAAAGAGACAGGAAGTGTGATTTTGGAAGAGAGGAAGTGTTTCCGAAGGGCTCGCTGTTGGCTCATCAGGTCTGATTGAAGTGGGCTGTTGAATCATCTTGTCGGGTCGGGACAGGAGAGGAACACTGCAGGTGTTCCTGCCCCCGAGGACCGACCTGTGCTTCAGCCGATTGTGAGTAACAGCGATTGCTCTTCTGAGCCGATGACACAAGTCTATCTCTGACTCTCTTCACTTTTCCCTCAACAAACATCAACACCATCTCTGCTGGTAATTGCTGACAGCTCTGACGCGCTCACAGAGTAAAAAAGAGAAAGCAGAAATACACCTCAAAGAGCAATGGAAAAGTGTGAAAAAGACAAACGAGAAGACGTGTGAGAGTCGCTCTGAGGAACAGGATGTGAAAAGCAGAGAACTATAGTGGTTTACTGACGAAACCTTCGCACAGATTCATCATCCAAACAGATCATGCTGTCAAAATAAGAACATATGATCAAATTACAACATTTTCCAGTGTTTATAACCAGGGTTTTATGCTGCCTTCAACTCGTGTTTTATATTACCATATATTATATTTATGAGATGAGCATGCATGAACAGCACCAAAAGCCATAATTACCTCTGGGATTTTCTTTGAGGCCTATTCAGGAAGATCTTGACAGCAAAAGCTACTCACTTCTTATCAAGTTTTAATTGAGACTGTTGACAGTTTCTATGCATTTTGTGCTTTGCTGTCAACAGAGAAAAGCAATAAAACTTTCTAAAAAAATTTTCTCATTTAGATGATTTATGAGGCAACAGGTTTATGTGACAAAACTACATTACCCATCATTCACTGCTGCAGCACAACAATAAAATACATATGCATTACATAAAATGAATTAAATGCATCTAATATCTTCCTTTTTTTAATACAGTGCACTGAAAAATAATGATACTTCATTTTTGTAAGGTAAGTGGTTGCATTCAATTTATTTTAGCTACATTTAAATAAATTTAGTTGATTTGGTTGTTAGTAGTTTAATTTAGTTGACTAACTTTCAGAAAATTTTTTTATTTACATTTACATTTACATTTAGTCATTTAGCAGACGCTTTTATCCAAAGCGACTTACAATTGGGGGATACATAAAGCGATTCTTCTTAAAGAGGCAAACAGACACAGGAAGTGGTTGTAATACCAAGTTCTTAGACATTGTTCAAATAAGTACAAGCTAGAAAGAGAAGGAATAAATAAAGAGAGAGAATTTTTTTTTTTTTTTGTTTTTGCTGCTCAAAACTCATGTTTGAATCGTCAGTGGCAAATCCTTTAAATGAAAACGTACTTACAGTCTGTGAGTCAGAAGCGCCAGACTGTCCTTGCAAAGTTGCAATTGGCCCACTTTATAGAAACAGACAGGCTATTCTCACAGGAAACAGTCCTCGTCCTCCGTAAAATGCGTTGCTCACATCTGAATATTTGGGTTGAAGTGTTCTGGAACAGTGTTGTAAATACAACTTAACCACTGATTTCTAGTTGTGTGCTCTTTTGGAAAACCAAACAAAGCAGTTTCGCTTTCACAACGAATCACACAGCGTCTCCACAACATGGCGGCGGCGGCAGCAACAATACTACAGCGAGAATAAAAGTTACGCCTTCTTTCTTTGCGTGAACATTTGGGTGGCGTTATGCAAATCTTCCCACATAGTGACGTAGACATGTGGGGGCGTGTTAGAACGAGCCATTTTAGGTAGGTGTGGCGGACTCTTAACTTTTATAAAGAATATCTCTTTGGATTTGAGACTTTAGTGTTTCCAACTTTACAGATCTTCTTTATGCACCAAGAGCTTGTAACACTCCAAAGAGAAAGAAAACATTGAAATCGCATCATATGACCCCTTTAAAAAAAAATTGTAAATTCAATGAATAATTTTTTTTCAGTGTGAAAGGTTTTGAAATAATTTTTCCTCAAAAAATCCTAGTAAATTTGACAAATAATCACAAAGAATCAAGTAACACATTAAATTAAAGATGAAATTCTGAAGTAGAAAAACACTGAAATAGGATTTTCTTGTAAAACGTACTCCAATTTACAATTTTGAAAAAACAGTGGAAAAACGTGAAATCAATATTAAATGTCTATTTAATTCCTAATTTTAATAATTTTTAATAATTTCTGAACTCATAAGTAGTCAGAATTTCCCATGTAAAACCCTAGAGGTACACGATGAAACTGCAAGGGGAAATGATAAATATTAAACTTAAAATTACATTTTAAATGATATTTAAATGTATATTACACAAAAGAAAAAAACCCTGTACTTAATTGTTTTATTTTCCAATAAAAATCTAAAAACCCTTGATTATTGCATTGCATTGGCAGATTTGTATTTTTATATTTATTTTTATACAAGTATAAACAAGTTTAAAACAAGTTTACATGTTTAAACAAGTTTAAAAAAATCCACCAGTGCATTTACACAAAACACTCTTAAATTCAAGATGCAATCCATAAAAAATAATTCATAATATCTTATAAAGTGTTGGTTCTCAAGTAAGTTCATCTCATTTTAAGGACAAATTTTTAATAAGGATATTTTTAGTAAGAAACTAGTCAAAAAAGGCTAATTAAAAACTCATTTTGCACCTGAAAGTTAAGTTTAGATCATATTCAACAAATCCAACCGGTCTGATCTGTTTTGCATATTTTCATATACAGTCATTTTTATCTTAATACGTGCATGTGTATATTTTACGGCTGTACTGATGTTGGCTTCTTCTCTGGCAGATGTCTGCAGGTTAAGTCTCAGTGAGCGGCGGTGAGTGAGTGTGTGTGTGTGTGTGTGTGTGTGTGTGTGTGTATACGAGGGTAAACGGCACATTTTGTAATAAGTCTGGCACTTCAAAAGGACTGTTTGAACCCTGTGGAATGGCCTCGCCTCACTTCCATTTGTAGTCTAACAATATCACCTTTTTTGTGCAGAGACGAGGACGGAGCCTGACAGCCCAGGTGAGAACACACGGCCACAGAGATTTAGGATCAAACGGCTGGAAAATGAAGCCAATGAGGAATAAAGTTGCAGATTGAAACATACTGAATACATTTAGCTACTCAAGCAATTCAACAGTCTAGCTGAAAAACAAACCGGCAAAACAGCAAAATGTGCTAAACGTATAGGGAACTTGTAGTTGGAGATTTATATTATTCTATTTCCAAGCCAAAAAAACCTGCACTGAATGTATTTAGCTTAAAATTCTCAAGAATATTCTGTTCAAAAGCTGACTAGAACAGGCTGAACAGGTAAATGTGCTACACATTTAGCAAAAGAGTGTTGCAGCACCTTTATTTTTTGTTACATTGTTGGGTTTTGGATAATTTTACATGCATTTTTACAAATTGAATTGAATTGAATTTATTTATTTTGTTTCTCTAACAAACAAGTAATGTGGTGGTATCATGGTAAATTGATGGTATACCATGGCACTTTGAGATGCCATGGTTGTGATTAATTACCATATTCAAATACTATGGTATTTACATGCCCCTCCCATGTGCTTCAAAGAATACCATGGTTTTACCATGGGATAAAAAGACACCACAGTATTTTTTGTTAATTTGATGTCCTTTAAGGGTGAGTTTCATTGAAACGGTGAAAACATGTATAGGTTACATTTTATTCCCCAAAATGTCACAGCCAGTGTAAAATTAATGGTTCTTCATAAATAAAATATTAATAGTATTCCAATAAATCTAATGAAAAACATGCCCAATTAAAATTTTTAAAGAAAATAAAAACTATAGCAAGTAAATAAATAAATAAATAATAATAAATAAATATTTATGTCCTTTAGGGGTGAACAAAATAAATAAATAAATAAATAATACAAAAAAATAATAACAATTCAAAATTTAAACAATTTAAAACTATGCAAACATTATATTACTCATTCATTCATTCCATTTTTGTTTTTCTTTTAGAGTTTTGATTTTCTTTTAGATTTTGAGGACATGTTTTTCATGAGACTACAAGCAGATGAATGCAAATGTCTAGGGTTAGTATTTAGTTACTATGTACAAGAGACAGATGGTTAGGCAGAAATTCTATTTACTGCTTATATTCACTCTGTCACTGTTATCACTGACCGTATGAGTCGTAATGCACGAGCACAACGCAGATAAATGCAGCTTCATGTCATGCACCTCATGCATCATTCGGGTTTAATGTGCTCAGACTTCAGATGGGAAGCGGTGTTATCGAACCTCTCCATTCCAAACCATGACACAGTTACTGGAGATTTCCTGACTAATTAATCAGGATTAACTAGCTAATAGGATTTGTTCAAGATAACATCTAACAATCAAGATAATATGGAGAAGGTAAAACTGCTGTGTGTAACCTAGATATGAAGAAATCTGGCTGAAGAGATAACAGGAGATAACTTTACACCAGTGTCAGCGGCTCAGATCGCTTGCTTCTGTTTGAGGTTTAGCTAATTAGCTCTGAAGCACCAGTTAGATATTTTCTCAAAGCTTCCGACTGCTGAAATCACCAAAATGCAAGAGTCTTCTAGCCGAAGGCAAGCTTAAATGTGCACTAAGCAACATTTTGTTTATATTTTGTGGCCTTAGATATTACACTGACACCTACTGATGTAGATGCAGAATAAAGCAAAAGTTTTCAGCTTTATTGAGCCACTGATTGACTTCATCTCAAGAGAGTAGACATCATTTCAAACAACTGATTGAAATAATTTTAAATAAATAAGGAATAATTCACACACAAATGAAAATTAGCTGAAAATGTACTCACCCTCAGGCCATCAAAGATGTAGATGAATTTGTTTCTTCATCAGATTTGGAGAAATGTAGCATTGCATCACTTGCTCACCAATGGATCCTCTGCAGTGAATGGGTGCCGTCAGAATGAGAGTCCAAACAGCTGATAAAAACACCACAATAATCCACAAGTAATCCACACCACTCCAGTCCATCAGTTAATGTCTTAAGAATCCAAAAGCTGTGTGTTTGTAAGAGACAAATCCATAATTTAAACGTTTTTAACTTTGAACTGTTGCTTCTGGCTAATATCCATATTGCATTCTCCAGTGAAAAAGTCATCTAGGCTGAATCAGGAGAGAAATCTGGTACCATTTAAAAGCCAAAACGGGTATGCAAAAAAATATGCAGGTGGATTTTGATGTGAGAGACAACAGGAGATCTACTTTTTCACTGGAGGAAGCGTTATTATGGATTATGGACTCGTATTTTAGGTAAAAGCAATGGTTTGAAGTTAAAAACATCTTAATTATGGATTTGATTCTCACAAACACAACTTTTCATATCACAAGACTTTAACTGATGAACTGGAGTGGTGTGGATTATTGTGATGTTTTTATCAGCTGTTTGGACTCTCATTCTGACGGCACCCATTCACTGCAGAGGATCCATTGCTGAGCAACTGATACAATGCTACATTTCTCCAAATCTGATGAAGAAACAAACTCATCTACATTTTGGATGGACTGAGGGTGAGTACATTTTCAACAAATTTTCATTTTTTGGTGAACTATTCCTTTAATACACAACCGCTCTCATCTGAACTTGGAAGCCAAGCAGGGCTTGGCTTGGTTAGTACTTGTATCCTGTCGATAATCCTGTTACGCTTTTTAGAATTGCGTTCAGGATTCCCACATCATTTCTAATAAAGTGGTGTTTGGACTCATGTGACATCCCGTCAAGCTGTATTCGTCTACCTTTCATCTGATTAATTATTATGCATGCCGTCACTGGTTTCCTGCTTATTTCACAAGCAATAACAAACAGGCACTCCAGAACATGAACATACACACACAATGAGAATCAAATCAAAGGGAGACATCACAGACACGACATGCTGCTTACAGAGGACACACAATGAAACGAAAGATAAAAAGGAAAAACAAAACAAATAAGGATCAATGCTCATTTTCTTTGTTTTGATTTGATTCCAGAATCAAATAACTTATTTAAAATGATGAAAATAAAACAGAATTCAATACAACTTTTCTATGAGTAATAAAATTACTTGTTGATCATTTTTGTAAAAAATCATTTTAAAAAAGCATGCAAAAAAACAAAAACCTTAAAAATAAAATAACGAAGTAGCTTTGTTTTAAATTAGTTAATTGATGAAAATTACTATTAATATTTAAAAAAAAATTTAGTTTTGTAGCCAGCATTCAAGCTATTTTGTTTTTATGTGACACAAAAACCTTGCACGAACAAGAGTACACTTAATAAAACCTGTCATTTTTTAAAACTATTTTTCCATTTTCATAATCTCAGACATCATATTTGCCACAGTTTAAAAGTATGAAAAATAATCAGAGAGAGAGAAAGAGTCAGATATACTTTTCATAAGATTCATTCATAAATATTCATTAAGAAATTAGCAAGCTACAGATTAGCTTTCCGCATCATATCAATGCAAATAATGCATTCTAAACTATTCTAAGCTAGTTCTGAACTACTATACTAAGCTACTATTGAGCTATTTTTGGACATCCTATTTGTCATTGACCCATAAATGGAAATACAACACAAACAGACAATATGCGAACTTATAGTACATGGAACTTTTCTTTCAAGAAAAGTCCAAGACAATGAAGAACACACGACTACATACAGCCACACGTCACAGTGTTTTGCGTGAACACACACGTGTCGCACACACAACGGCAGCAGTCTGCCCATCTCTCACCTTTCTTGGGTGGACAGGTGGTGTTGACCACTGGAGAAAAACGCACACAACACACACGGCTTTAGAACATCATCACGCAGCATTCATCTGCACACGTTAACGACAAAACAAGTATTATCAAAATTAAAGTGATTATAAAATAACGAATCTCACACATTAATGTAAAATAATAATGGAGGTTAGTAAATGTGTTGAAGGAATAGATCACCCCAAAATACAATTCTGCTGAAAATGGGCTCACCCTCAAGCCATCCAAGATGTAGTTTGTTTCTTCATCAGAACAGATCTGAAGACCCCAATCCATCAATTAGCAATATTATGGATACACTGTAAAAAAAAATCCGTAAAATTGACAGTAAAAAACTGGCAGCTGTGGTTGCCGGAATTTTACCCAATACAGTTTTCACTGTATATATTAGGGGAATTTACTGTTAACCATTTAACAGGTTTTTACTGTAGCATTTTTACAGTCTTTTACCGTTAAATTCACAGTCATTTTTTACAGTGTAGAGGACTTTATTTTAGTTGGAAATAGTTTTCAGTTTCAAAGTTTAAAACGTCTTTTGATTTGTTTCTTACAATCACGCAGCTTTTGGCTTCTCAAGACATTAACTGATGGACTGGAGTGGTGTGGATTATAGTGATGTTTTTATCAGATGTTTGGACTCTCATTCTGACGGCACCCATTCAATGCAGAGGATCCACTGGTGAGCAAGTGATGCAATGTCAAGTCAAGTTACCTTTATTTATATAGAGCTTTATACAATAGTGATTGTGTCAAAGCAGCTTTACAGTGTCGAACAGGAAAATAGTTTGTCAATAATGGAAGAGGACAATAACAAAGTCTAATTTTTCCAGCTAAAGTCTGTTTATGATTCAGTGATGTCATCATCCAGTTCAGTTCTCTTCCAGTAGTGTCTGTGCAATCAGTCAAATGTCCCCAACTAGCAAGCCAAAGGCGCCAGCGGCAAAGACCAAAAAACTCCATTGGTGACAGAAATGGAAAAAAAACCTTGGGAGAAACCAGGCTCAGGCCTCTGGCCAGACGAAACCAGCACGGCATGGTTTAATTCAGATTGTGCAGAAGACTTGTCTGGTTCCCATGGTCTTGTGCCGATACATTTTCAATGCAATGCTGCCATTTCTCCAAATCTGATGAAGAAACAAACTCATCTACATCTTGGATGGCCTGAGAGTGAGTAAATTCTTACCCAAAAGTTTACCCAAACTACAAACGCCAACAATAATTGTTGCAGTTAGGTGTATTTGCAATATAATGTTCAATAACAAAAATATCAGTGTGTTTGCATGTGCACAATGAAAATCACCCAACTGTATTGTTTATCATTGTACTCATGGTACAAATGACAGAAGTGAATGAGGTGAAACGTGGCCCATCTCACATGAGATTATGATGAACAGCATTTGGAACGTGAACCAGTTTCATGTCTCTTTTGTGATTCCTCCTTGCACAAGCCTCATGTGCTCGACGCATGGCTGGAAAAATGTGTGAATCTTTCGGGGTGTCAGTTAATCAGCTAAATATCGCATCATATAACCTTTATCTTTGGCTGGAGGATTCACTCGAGGGGTACAGCTCACCAAGACAGATAAATAACATCACTCGCATCATGTTTTCATGATTTCTGAAATATGTATTTGTGCATATTTGGTTTGTCCAGCATGTGCAAAAATCCCAGTGACAGGAACTTCCACTTGAAACCATCTAACATTTCAGCAAATTCAGTGTCAGTTTCTTTCCATTACATCACAGGTTACTCAGCAGCTGTCTGATACATCTAAAGAAACGGTATCTTGATATTTTTAGCCTTTTGATGATATTCAACATAAATCTCAAACATATTTTTTAAAATCAGAGGAACCATAATCTGCACCAAACAGCCCTTGTTGTCAGGGAGATTCAAAATATTTAATGCAAGAAGTAAAGCAGATTGAAAAAAATGTACTTTATCTATATATGCTGTTCACTAAAACATTTTAAAATGAAATGCTAAATGGAGACTTTGTGACTAGATAAATAAATTGCTCATTTGGCATTTCATAACAAGTCATTAAAACAGCATTGTTAAAAAAAGAAAAAGAAAAAACTATGAAATATTGTTATCAATAATTTAAATAAATTTGTAATAAAAATGTAAAACTTACATTTAGACTTGGAATTAAACTTAAAAAAATTAACTAAAATTACATGGCAACTAACTGAAATAAATTAAAGTTGAAGTACTAAAATGACTGAAACTATAACTGAAATAAAAATGTGTAAAAAAAAAAAAACCTTAAATGACAAGCACAACAAAATGACTAAAACTACAATTTAAATGTTTCCTTGGTAACTAATTGAAATACATGAGTTTAAATAGCTAAAATAAAAACAAAAATTTTAATAAAAATGACAGATACAAATAACTGTATTAAAACTTAAAATAAAAACTAAAAACAAAAAAGCTAATTCAAAATATTAATATATACTAAACAAAACATTGAATTGAATAAGTAACAAAAAAAAGGAAATTAATTAGTAAAGCACAAAACTAGCATGCTTATATGGTCTTTACCAACTTACAGTTTTTCTCAGTCGCTTTGGTGCATTTCTCACATCACTATTTACATTTGCACAACAGTTAGTTCAACCTCCACAACATTTAGTCATTTGTGCACATCATAGTAGCAGTTTCTCATTCCTTCGAACAAATTGCAAATGCTTTTGGACATGCATCAATTGCTTTCATACAACTCTCTGCTTTTTTTCTTTTGCACAATGCTGTGAACAAATTAGAATTGCAAAGAGCATATGCAGTAAAAATGTGAAACATACATATTCAGTGTCTTGTACTCAGTTACCTCACTAAATACAGTAATGTGTAACTTTACTGTATTTTTCAAATGGCTGTGCAAATAGTATATAGTGCTGTCTTGAGCATTTTCAGGTAGTGTCACCAAGATCTGACTTTTTTGCATTGGAAAACATTGACAGAGTAAACTGTCATTATGAAAACATGACAAAGCCATTTGACTATCTTGTTCATAAACAATGGTGTCAGGACTTTTCATCTTGATGACACTGACACTTTCATTGACATGAATACTTGCTTTTGAGGAATGACCTATCCATTTTGAGCAAGTGACACACTTTTGCAGGTTATCAACTAGGTTTTGCAGTTTGTACTAATTGTTTTGAGAATGTAAATAGTGATGTGAGAAATGCACCAAAGCGACTGAGAAACACTGTAATTAGTAAAAAATAAATACATAAATAAAAATAAATTGTAATTAACTTTTTTATTTACAAAATTCATTGTGATAAATGCAGTGTCACCAAAATCACCAGTAATATTTTAAATACTCAATATATCACCCAGTCCCACACACACACATTCAAACCCTCTCATGCAGTGAGCTGAACTTTCCCATGATGGTCTGCAGCAGTGATTCAGAAGTGCTTTAGCTCAGAGATCCTCAGAGAACAGCACTCAGCTCCTGTCAGTGAGGCACTTCAGATCCTCCGTCCCTCCCGCAGCACGACCTGACCCTTCTCAATATTCACCAGGGTCTTTGTGGTAATCAAGCGGCTCTCAGAAGCTTGGCTTATCTCCACAGTCCCGGTCTCTGCTCTCATTCTCTCATTCGCTCCGGCAGCAGCAGGTAATGACAAAGGAACTGTCTCTGCTGCACATGTGAATGAAGCGAAGCGCTCACATCAAACCGAGCCGCTTCCTCCTGCCAATACCTCAAGCCTCTTTTAAAGCTGCTCTATTGTTTCGCCTCAGAGTCGGTGACGGTGACGCGGCTCTTTCTTTGTGCCGTCACACAATGAAGTGCTGTTTTTGCCTAAAAGACTGCCAGCGCATGGGAAACACACTGTAAACCCGCCGTCATTTTCAGAGACGGCGCGTGTGACCTCCAGGTGAAGTGTGTGATTTCTGCTCTGCTAGTCCCAGCACAAACTCATGCTGCGGCTGAGCCAGAAAATAACATGTCAGTTGTGGAGAGGTGTGTGATTACAGTTCCAGGCGATCAGGCTTACGACTTTCACCTGGTGAACAATAAAACATGTGAAAAACGTACACAGACTTACACTGAAGGACGGAAAATCTAGTAGAAGACCACGCTCTTCTGATGTATACTAAACACTAAACAGCCCTTTACTAACTACCCAGAACACCCTGGCAACCAGCTCCTGCAGCGAATGAGGATTGTGCATCATTCTGAATTTAACACCCTTTAAATTCCAATTCATTCTGGAATGTTAATTAAGGGAAACTGGATGAAGAATTGCTTGAATTTGAATGTAAGGAAGTAGAATTCAAATTCAAAAGACAAACCTGAAACAAAAACAAAATTTTCAGTTATTTTCAATTTTTCATTATGGTTTGACAATGACTTGTTTGAATGTTTTTAAAATGAGTTTTTGAAAGCCTTATAAAATAAGGCATTACAGACAGAGAGATATATAAAACTATACAACGATATAATGATAGATAGATAGATAGATAGATAGAAAGACGGATGGACGGATAGATAGATATATAGATGGACGGACGGACGGACGGACGGACGGACGGACGGACGGACAGACAGACAGACAGACAGATAGATAGATAGATAGATAGATAGATAGATAGATATTGCTCCAAATGTTTGAAGGCACTTGATATTAAAGCTTCTGTTTAAATGTCAAAGGTTTATGGATTTCAGGAGAGTGAAGCGATCAGACTGACAGCTCAATATTCCACTGCTCAGTCATGTGACACATTTGATTGATCAACAGAGGACAGACTAGTGCCTTATATCGATTATTTCTGCAGGCAGTGTGTGTTTGTGTGTGTGCGTGAGGCAGAATAGACACTCTTGCTGAATAAAACATGAAACTTGACTCATAGCAAGTCAAGAGAGGCTGATGTGACAGATGTGTTGGTGAACACACACACACACACACACGCACGCACACACGCACGCACGCACGCACACACACACACACACACACAGTCTCAGAGGGTTGCAGGACAGTGTGGGAATTAGTTGTTCTAAAGCTGCAGTTCAGAGCACTTTTAAACGCCTCTAATCCATCTGATTGGACACTTAAACCAGCTTCTAACATGATCCAACACACGCTTCATCAAACTCACTCCAATCATCACGAACTGAGACCCTCATGGGATACTGGATACCAAGCTGCCATTCCTGCAAGCAACAATACTAAAACATAATACAATACATTTTACTAATAAAATGTGCAAAAATGAACTAGATTTTCATATTTCTCATTTACTGTACAATTTCAGTAATGTATCTGGGATCTTTTTTATTAATAATTTCAATAAATGAAAATATAAATAATAAATCATTTAAAACTGGCATTGGTTGCATTGGTAACTTATATACATATATAAAATAATAATAAACATAATAATAGCAATAAACAAAAGCACAAAAAATAAAAAAATACATTTTAAATTAAAATGAAAATGGAAAAAAAATAATATAAAAGCTAATTCTTAATATCTCTACAAATGACAATAACATATAAATAATTATAATAACTTATAAACATATAAAAACATATAAATATATAACAAGTATATAACAAAAAAAAAGAAAAACCTAATCTCCTGAAAAAAACTGGTAAAACAATTTTCACTCAGAAATTGCTACTTAATTTCACAAATAATTACAAAGAAACAGCAAGTAACACATTAAAAGTGAAATTTATAACAGAAATACTATTGTACATATGCATATACATATATGTATATGGAGTGCTACCTGCTAGGACACAAACAGTGCACGTGCACACACACACACACACACACACACACACACACACTTCCTCGCCCCACCATGCATTTTATTTGCACCACATCTAGTGACAAATGGGAAGGGCATTAAGTTGTTGAGGCCGGAAAGCCGGAGTGATCCATCAGAACAGTCCAGCAATGCAAACACTCAGAGCAGCGGTGGATTGCATAAATCTTCCTCAGAGCCGAACGCAACAGAGAGCGAGCGCGTTTACCTCCGACAGACATGCAGCGCTGCATCACAATCACACAGGTGAACTCATGCACAAACACACACGTGACGTCCTGAGGGGCGTTTTCACTTCTCGTCCTCATCCTGAGTGAATATGTGACCCTGGAGCACAAAAGCAGTCATAAGTAGCACAGGTATATTTGTAGCAGTAGCCAACAATTATTCAACAATTAAGCCAAATATTGTCTTATCCTAACAAACCATACATCAATGGAAAGCTTATTTATTCAGCTTTCAGATGATATATAAGTCTCAATTAAAAAAAATATGACTGGTTTTGTGGTCCAGGGCCACATATGGCTAAAAGTGCTCAACACAGCTTCTGTCTAGATGGAAAAAATATTCCTGGAAAACCCTCAGAAGATCTCATTTGCTGCTACCAAGGTCTTAAGGTTAAGGGAAGGTCAAAATGATCATGCATACAGTTGCAAAACAAATTAAAGGGTTAGTTCACCCAAAAACGAAAATTCTGTCATTAATTACTCACCCTCATGTCGTTCCAAACCCGTAAGACCTTCGTTCATCTTCGGAACACAAATTAAGATATTTTTGATGCATCCCGAGAGCTCTCTGACACAGAACAACATACACCTTTTACATTCAGTGGATACTCTCCAAAATGGCACTAGGGTGACGTGGAGACAAATTTCTTCTTTATTAGTTTTCTTTTGCACACAAAAAGTATTCTCGTAGCTTTGTAAAATTATGCTTGAACCCCTGATGTCACATGGATTATTTTCCCGATCTCCTTGCTACGTTTCTGGACCTTGATCATGTAAGGACCCTTGCTGTCTATGGGAGGGTCAGAGAGCTCTCAGTTCCATCAAAAATATCTTAATTTGTGTTCTGAAGATGAACGGAGGTCTTACGGGTTTGGAACAACATGAGGGCGAATAAATGACGACAGACTTTTCATAATTGTATGTGCAAAAAGTGCTTATCTTTGCGAAATGTGTGATGTCAGTAATTCCCATCACTAACTACTTAGGAGAATGGAAATAATGCTTAAGCAGAGACTGATCTGTATCTACTTGTGATTTCTTTTGTTGTTTCATGACACCGAGGCGCTAACAGCAGAATTATGGACATGATGCAACGTTATTGACAGGACATATCTCAACAAACTAATTACTGATGCTTAAATGATCCTGTAATTTCTATATTTTATGAAAAACTTGCTTGACAAAGCTGCATAAATTTCATTAAAATAAAAATGGGGCCGGATTTATTTTCTAGGACATTTTTCCTCACACGCCATTATTGGAAAACTGGATTCCAGGTTTTTCAATACACATGGGACATTTGTAGGCCATGTGCGACTATACCTGAGAGACAGTGATCCCACATTTCTTGGCCAACTCTTCCTTGGCTTCCTCACTGGGGTAAGGGTTGGAGAGGTGAGAGTAGAAGTACTCATTCAGCACCTCTGTGGCTTGCTTATTGAAGTTGCGTCTCTTACGTCTGAGGACAAAGTAAGTGGAAAAACGAGTTTCATTGATAACAGGCTAATAATTAGTGGAAAAGTACAGCACAACAGAACAACAAGACACCTAAAACTTTAAAAAGCACAGATCACACGCACCTGGCATCGAGGAAGCGAGAGCGAAGGATCATGACGGCCTCACAGGTGCTCTGCTTGAGCTGCATCTGGATGGAGCTGAACTTGCGGTGGATGATGGCCACCATGCGCTCGATCTCTTTGTGTTCCGAAGATGAACGAAGGTCTTACGGGTTTGGAACGACATGAGGGTGAGTAATTAATGACAGAATTTTCATTTTTGAGTGAACTATCCCTTTAAGAATTGCAAAAGACAACCCACCCCCACAAACCCCAACACTTTTTCACCTTTTTTCTGCAACAGATTTTGGCAGCAATTAATTTTCAATATGTAGTCATGAGACTTTTCTCAGAACAAGGATTATCATCTAGACAAAACAAACACATGGCTGATCAAACTGTCAGAGCATTTTCATGTCTTATAATCCTATTCTCATTTTCAAAAACCAAATGAGACACTACACCAAAATATATAATATCACAGTAAAATACTATGGTATTACCGTATTTTTTGGGATTACACTACCATTCAAAAGTTGGGGTCAGTGAGATTTTTATTTAAAGAAATTAATACTTTTATTCAGCAAGGATGCATTAAATTGATCAAAAGTGACAGTAAAGATATTTTTAATGTTGTAAAAAAAGTTTATATTTTAAATAAATGCTGTTCTTTTGAACTTTCTATTCATCAAAGAATCCTGAAAAATAAAATGTATCACGGTTTCCACAAAACATGAAGCAGCACAACTGTTTTAAACATTGATAATAATCAGAAATGTTTCTTGAGCAGCAAATCAGCATATTATAATGATTTCTGAAGATCATGTGACACTGAAGACTGGAGTAATGATGCTGAAAATTCAGCTTTGATCACAGCAATAAATTAAATTTTAAATTGCAATAATATTTCACATTATTACTGTTTTTAATGTATTTTTGATCAAATAAATACAGTCTTGGTGAGCAGAAGAGACTTTCAAAAACATAAAAAATCTTACCAACCTCAAATTTTGAATGCTATTGTATAAACCATGCACTGAATGATTATAATATTCATATTTACATGGCACTCCCAATGCTATATTATTACAGTACGCCTCAAAAAACACGCTAATAATTCTGACTTCAGTAAAGTACAACAGCACTGGCATCACTGTACCGCCACAGAACTGTGTTGCGAAGGCGTTGTGATGGAATTCAACATCAGAGCGTTGCGTAATGGCGTATCTGGGGCAGAATTCACCACGTCCACCTAGATGTTGCATAAGATGTCTCCACATCTCCGCGCTCCACTTTTACTACAGGATCAAGCAGCTCAGATTTTCTAAAGCGAGGCACAGACAAAGCCTTCACTTATTGACGTACTTTATTTAATTTGCTCTGTTTAATTAGTCTTTTATTGGGCGCTGCGTGTTTTTAAGTGCCGGTGGAGCGAGATCTCAAACAATGAAGCTTCCTCGTGTCACGTAGACTGGTGTGTTTTTTAAGAAAAACGTGTTTCTGATGTACTCCAAAACATCTGGTCATTTCACCAGCTTGTTTTTAAAGGTTATGTTTCTTGAGCAGCAAATCAGTATATCAGAATGATTTCTGAAGGATCATGTGACACTGAAGACTGGAGTAATGATGCTGAAAATTCAGAAGTATTCTCGTAGCTTTGTAAAATTATGCTTGAACCCCTGATGTCACATGGATTATTTTCCCGATCTCCTTGCTACGTTTCTGGACCTTGATCATGTAAGGACCCTTGCTGTCTATGGGAGGGTCAGAGAGCTCTCAGTTCCATCAAAAATATCTTAATTTGTGTTCCGAAGATGAACGAAGGTCTTACGGGTTTGGAACGACATGAGGGTGAGTAATTAATGACAGAATTTTCATTTTTGAGTGAACTATCCCTTTAAGAATTGCAAAAGACAACCCACCCCCACAAACCCCAACACTTTTTCACCTTTTTTCTGCAACAGATTTTGGCAGCAATTAATTTTCAATATGTAGTCATGAGACTTTTCTCAGAACAAGGATTATCATCTAGACAAAACAAACACATGGCTGATCAAACTGTCAGAGCATTTTCATGTCTTATAATCCTATTCTCATTTTCAAAAACCAAATGAGACACTACACCAAAATATATAATATCACAGTAAAATACTATGGTATTACCGTATTTTTTGGGATTACACTACCATTCAAAAGTTGGGGTGAGTGAGATTTTTATTTAAAGAAATTAATACTTTTATTCAGCAAGGATGCATTAAATTGATCAAAAGTGACAGTAAAGATATTTTTAATGTTGTAAAAAAAGTTTATATTTTAAATAAATGCTGTTCTTTTGAACTTTCTATTCATCAAAGAATCCTGAAAAATAAAATGTATCACGGTTTCCACAAAACATGAAGCAGCACAACTGTTTTAAACATTGATAATAATCAGAAATGTTTCTTGAGCAGCAAATCAGCATATTATAATGATTTCTGAAGATCATGTGACACTGAAGACTGGAGTAATGATGCTGAAAATTCAGCTTTGATCACAGCAATAAATTAAATTTTAAATTGCAATAATATTTCACATTATTACTGTTTTTAATGTATTTTTGATCAAATAAATACAGTCTTGGTGAGCAGAAGAGACTTTCAAAAACATAAAAAATCTTACCAACCTCAAATTTTGAATGCTATTGTATAAACCATGCACTGAATGATTATAATATTCATATTTACATGGCACTCCCAATGCTATATTATTACAGTACGCCTCAAAAAACACGCTAATAATTCTGACTTCAGTAAAGTACAACAGCACTGGCATCACTGTACCGCCACAGAACTGTGTTGCGAAGGCGTTGTGATGGAATTCAACATCAGAGCGTTGCGTAATGGCGTATCTGGGGCAGAATTCACCACGTCCACCTAGATGTTGCATAAGATGTCTCCACATCTCCGCGCTCCACTTTTACTACAGGATCAAGCAGCTCAGATTTTCTAAAGCGAGGCACAGACAAAGCCTTCACTTATTGACGTACTTTATTTAATTTGCTCTGTTTAATTAGTCTTTTATTGGGCGCTGCGTGTTTTTAAGTGCCGGTGGAGCGAGATCTCAAACAATGAAGCTTCCTCGTGTCACGTAGACTGGTGTGTTTTTTAAGAAAAACGTGTTTCTGATGTACTCCAAAACATCTGGTCATTTCACCAGCTTGTTTTTAAAGGTTATGTTTCTTGAGCAGCAAATCAGTATATCAGAATGATTTCTGAAGGATCATGTGACACTGAAGACTGGAGTAATGATGCTGAAAATTCAGTTTTGATCACAGAAATAAATGACATTTTACTATATATTCAAATAGAAAACAGTTATTTTAAATTGAAATAGTATTTCACAATATTACTGATTTTTACTGTATTTTTGACCAAATAAATGCCGCCTTGCTGAGCATAAAAGTCTTTCTTTAAAAACATTTAAAAATATTTTAAACAGTAATATAAACCATGACAGTGAATGATTATCATATTCATATTTACACGAAGCAACAAATGTGTTTCTGACTTCCTCCTAAAAATCTGCTAATTTGATCAGTCTGTTTTTAAAGGTTATTCTATTGGACATAAGATGAAGGCTATTGGGACTTAAAAGGGCAATTGAAAACAACCCCTCGACACTTCACATGACCTCATCTATTCAAGTGTTTTTAATCAAATGCATCTCTGCTTTAGATGTTTTCCTTCTCAAATGCTGTTGCTTTCCCTTTTATATATTTCATGAACCGAGGACACCGGACAGACCATCAACAAGGATGCTCTAAGAAAAAATGCATGTGCAAGATGTGCATCAGTGTTTGATGGGGAAGGAGACGAGATTCAGCCATCTGCGCCGAGCTCTGAGTGTGCAGGCGCTCTTAAAGAGGTGTCTCATCTTTTCCCACACACACGACAGATGTTCATGGTGTGATAAAGCTCGGATTGGATCCAACAGCTCTTCCGCAGGTCATGGAGGATATCTAGTGGATCAGAACCACAGGCTCTGTTAATGAAGTGTCAAAGTTTAAAGTAAATGCACCGCTGGAAGAGATGCTTACTGAGCCGTTGCATTTTGGCTCTTAAATGTAATACAAAACCTTGATATCTGAGATCGCACAGACATTCAAGCCTTCCAATAAACCCAGAAAATGCAGATGACTTGTTAGTATTCTTTAATGCAATAGTGATTTAAACAAATACTGAACATTAAGCATTGCACTTGGATGCGTAACGCATTTGTGCTGAAAAGATCCCAGACTTACAGTACATTAAAGGTCTGAGGGACCAGAGATTTGAGAATCTTTTCATGCAAAAATAATTTGTAGAAAACAATTTTCACTCAGAAATTGCTAGTAAATTTCACCAATAATTACAAAGAAACGGTTACATGTTAAATTAAACATGAAATTTAAAAGTAGAAAGACTGAAATAGTATTTTCTTGTAAAACATACCTTTACAACTTTGAAAAAATTTTTTTTTTGTTAGTGTAGAAATCAACCTGAACACCGTAGAAATCATATAGCAACATTATGCATGGGAAAAAAAAACGTACATTTTGAGAAAATGTTCAAAATCGTATTAAAATGAAAAGCTAGAGATGCTGCACTGCATTGTTTGTGTTTATTTAGATGTATATACATGTATTATTTAGACTATTATATAGTCTTTGCTGTTTTTGTTCAAATATACAAACTAACAGCTTCTCAAGGGTTAATCTGCACCGTCTGATAGTTTAGGGTTAACTAGAAATTTTTTATTTTTTTTTTCCGTAATGTTAATGTCTTTAACTAAGGTGCCCTACAGAGAAAACACAATTAACATTTTCAAGACACTTGCCAAGTTTCTCAACAGGTTAATCCTGCAAGTCTTGGCTAAAATTGCACTGTTAAATGCAAGACTTGGCCTAACAAGTGTCCAGCCTTAAAATGAATAACTGCTGATTAATTATGCTTCAATCACACATCGGAATGATTCCAAGGATTGTGATTTTTAGCTGATCAACAAACACTGTGAATTTCTTTTTTCAAAGCTGTAAATAAAAGATAATTGGAGTTTGTTTTACAAGAAAATATCTTTTTACACCACAATTTCATGTTTAATCCAAGTGTTAACTGCAGCTTCTTTGTGAAATTACTAGCCATTTCTGAGTGAAAATTGATTCAAAGTAAATCCTACATCAAATTTTACACTAAATACTGGATAATGAATCATCGATGGAAGAAAAAACACAAATGAGATCTCTTTAATATCTCAATTGTTTGTCCTAAACAATAATGCAATTAATAGGACAGCAAATTAAGACTTATGTCTCCTGCTTTTCAGATGTTTCAGGAGATCTCAAACTGTTCTCAGATTTGCCAAGATACAGTTAAAAGTCATCTCAAGATGAGCTCAAGCATTTCTCATCATCATCCGAGCTGCTCTCCACATGCACATTTTAATGTTTTTAACTTTTGACGCATTTGTGTCTCTCTGTATGTCTCCAAAGAAAAATATCTGAGGCAAAGCTGATTCATAAACAAAACCTAAGTGAGAACTCCCTTACGTCTCCAGCTATGAAAGCGCAACCTCTAAGCAATGAAATTGTACCTCGGGGATATTATGTAATCTGGACAAACACTCATTTGAAAGCCCTCAACTGTTCTTCCACAGTTCTTCTGCTGCTCCTGACACACAATCCTCCCGCATCTCCTCATCATGCGCTGCGATAATTCTGTCCAAATATTTACGGGTGTATAGATTAGAGTTGAGACGCTCTTTGACAGACTCCATTTCCATATTCCTCCTGCCACATATGGCCTAGAATGTTTGCACTGAGTATCACAGCGAGCGAAACGAAAGAGAAAACACACAAATGACTTGCTTTGGCTTCTTGTATAACTGTGATTAAATCAATCTCATAATCTTTCAATGTTCATGACAACATACAGCGGTCTGATTGTATATATAGTGTGATTATGGATTACTAGATTATATATTAGATTTAAAAAACAAACTGAAGCAACAAATTTACAACTACAGGATTCTAAAACCAAATATATGACTTTGAAGTCAAAATCAAATCAAAACATTACATTCTTAATAGACATTTCTGGTCTTTTTGTGCATGTTATTCCAAAAAAGAACATTTTGGTCTGTATTATCTTTCATCTAACTGTAATAACCTCAAAAACAACTTCAAGAATCCCTTTTCATTTTCATTCTGGCATGAAATGTGTACTTTTCAATTTCATAAAAATAAGTCACTCTGTCTATTTATTCTCACTGAATATCATGTTTCACTCAGAAATATGTCAAATGAATTGCAAACACCTTTTCATGTTGAATTAAAGCTATTCTGCCTAAATATTTACAGATGCATAGATTAGAACTGACTACATGAATATGAAATCAAAATGTACTTTCTTAATAAACATTTCTGCTCTTATTGTTATCAATTTTTGTGCATGTTATTCCATTACTTTATCTTTCATCTAAATGTAATAACCTAAACCAAACCAAAGCAATGTCAAGAATCCCATGTATTTTCCATTCTCTCGTGTAACATCCACTTTTCAGTTCCTTCAAAATAAAATCTTCTACTTATACTCACTGAATATCCTGTTTCACCCAGAAATTTGTCACATTATAAAAGCAAAATTGGCTGCAAAAAGATCTTGAAAGCCAAATATATGATTTTATATTCAATATAAAACCAACATTTGATAAAACTGCAAGTGTGCGCTTATAATAAACAAAATGTTATTGTGCATCAGTGTAGATGCTGATATAGTTATCGTTATCATTATAGTTTTCATTCTTGCTGGGAACAGGCCTTTATTGTTATCAATTTTTGTTCATGTTATTCCAAATAAGAACATTTTTGTCTTTATTATCTTTCATGCATATGTAATAACCTCCTCCGTCTCAAAAACATCTTCAAGAATTCCTCTTAGTTTTTATTCAGGCATGTTGTGTGCACTTTTCAATTAAAATCAAGTCACACCCTCCATTTATTCTCACTGAACATTAGAAATACGTCATATTATATAGAAGTAAATATCTTTCATGTCGACTTCAAGCTCACAGTTGCTCTCTTTTTCCCAATGGTCATGCGCTTGGGATGTGAACACAGTTATAGCTGTGACGGGTCAGGGACCGCTTTTGTCAGTTTAAGGGCTTCTACGCTCAGCGGTCCTGTACCAAAATCCTCGAGGCGTACGTTATAAATGGCATTAATGTAAATTTAGACACAATGATGCAGAGTTTTCAAACACAACACAGATCAGATCCTGTAGTACGTTGCCTCACCAAGGAAGCCTGCAGCCTGACCTACTTAGTTCGGTGACGTCTGCTAGCATTGGGGGGATCTGGCAACCACGCAGCACAGCTCTCTCTCTCTACTTTTCTGTTTTTCTCGCCCGTTCGCTGTCTGTCTCACATCCGATGGGGCCAAGTCTGCCCACAAGACACCGCTGCCTCTAGCGCAGACCCTTTCATGCAGTAAAATGTTCACGCAGGGATTTACACATGTGTAGTTGTGTCATAAAAATTCAGCCATGCCTTAAAAATCCAGCAACTTGAAAGCATCTCGCTCCTATAAAATGCATGAAAAACATACCAAGCCAAACATCTCCTAATCTAAAATGTTAGCATCAATAGATTACAGCTATATTACAAAACAATGACAAATTTGTACATCTTCTGAAGCAAACATAAGTGATGCTTGCATGCACCAAACTAACTGCTGCTGTGCTACACAGGTGCTAGTGCACTTCTAGATGGTTCTTAGGTGGGTTTTTAGGTCATATCACCATGAAACGTATTAGGTTGTTGTTTGTAGGAGTTTTTTGTAGGTCATATCGCTGAAAATGTATTAATAACTTGTAACTGCTATAAACATTTCCAGTGCTACTCACATACATACAGTGTGCACATAAAGCGATACACGCTATATAGAAAGTTTTAATTGTTTATATCATTGCCAAATGATAACCTGCAGAATGTGGACAGTTAGGTATTAAAGTATTATAGACATTAGCAACATGAATTTCTGTAAAGATGCTGTGAAACTGTGCAAAGCGCTATACAAACAAAAATGGATTTGACTTGACCTAAAGTGCAACCAAAATTTATCTAATTGTTAAACAAAGACAAAAAAGCTAGCAATCTGCAACATAAATCATACACTTCTTAAAATCAGACAAAGAGCTTTTGCAGTGCTTCAAAATTATAATAATACAGCCCTATGAAAATGTTTATTTTTTTCCATTTCCAAATTCCCAAATTTTGTGGTTTCTGTTAAATTTTTTCTATATTTTGTTTTAATGGTTGAATTACATTTTAATAAATCAAAAAGAATGTCTAATCACATTAATGTAGAACATTTTATCTATTCAACATTTTATAATTTTTTTTTACGATAGTGCCCTTTCAAATCAAATTTCCAATTTGAAAATTTCCAAAATAAAATTTTCTAATTTTATTTCAGTTTAATTTTCACCCAAATTCTGTTTTCAATTTTAATTTTTTAGCATTCAATTTTAATTGTTTAATGAAATCAATTTAACAATAAAAAAGGATATCTAATCAACTGAGTTCATAAAACTTTAACAATTTAATAATTTCTTCAAATTTTAACAACAACAGTGCTTTATTTATTATAAATGCTTTATTTATTTATTATTATTTTTTAAAGAAATTCTGTGTTGTCTAATTTTTCTGGATTCTGGGTTTTATTTATCTCAACTGCTCTGTGTACCAATAAGTACACATGAACTAGACGAAATAACTAGCAACATGGGCACTATCTTCTCTAATACATTAGAAGCTGTTGCCCCCATCAAATTGAAAAAGGTTAGAGAAAAACGTACTGCGCCATGGTACAACAGTAATACCCATTCTCTCAAGAAAAAAACTCGTAGTCTTGAGCGCGAATGGAGAAAAACTAACTTGGAAGTTTTTAGAATTGCGTGGAAAAACAGTATGTCCAGCTATAGACAGGCTCTAAAAGCTGCCAGGGCCGAGCATATCCACAAACTCATAGAAAATAACCAAAACAATCCTAGGTTTTTATTTAGCACAGTGGCTAGATTAACAAATAACCAGACGCCACCCGATCTAAATATTCCCTCACAGTTTAATAGTAATGACTTTATGAATTTCTTCACTGAAAAAATAGATAAAATCAGAAATACAATAACAAATGTAGATTCTACAGCGTATAATACTTCAGCTTCATTCATCGCACCAAAAGATAAACTGCAGTGCTTTACAACTATAGGACAGGAAGAGCTAAATAAACTTATCACTGCATCTAAACCAACAACATGCCTGTTAGATCCTGTACCCACTAAATTACTGAAAGAGTTGTTACCTGTAGCAGAAGAACCGCTTCTCAATATTATTAACTCATCGTTGTCTTTAGGTCACGTCCCAAAACCATTCAAGCTGGCAGTTATTAAGCCTCTTATTAAGAAACCACAACAAGATCCTAGTGAACTGGCAAATTACAGACCCATCTAAAATCTTCCTTTTATGTCTAAAATTTTAGAAAAAGTTGTGTCTGCTCAATTGTGCTCCTTCCTGCAAAAAAATGATCTCTATGAAGAATTTCAGGTTTCAGGGCCCACCACAGCACAGAAACTGCACTTGTTAAAATTACAAATGACTTGCTTCTTGCGTCAGACCAAGGCTGTTG
>NW_015552615.1:1478195-1489668 GCF_001515605.1 Sinocyclocheilus anshuiensis | reverse complement strand
TTATTATATGATGCAATCAAACTTATAGCAAAGTGTGGTAGTTCTGTATGTTGTTTCAGGGTTGGCATTATCTGAGGTCCTCTGAGGGGTTGGCATCATCTCTTCTCAGGTGTTCTGGATCCAGACTGAAGCTTGTGTAAATCCTAGTTACCACGGGATGTCAATCCCGTGGCAAAAAACAGAGGAACAAATAGAAACATAATTAGCGTAGCTGCTGTTCCAACCAAGCAAAATTGATTTGTTTAACCCAAACTAAAGAATAATAATGTGCATTTGATCAGATATAACTGCAGTAAAAGATTATGAGATGCATTATTTGAATGCTTGGCCAAAGAGATGTGTCTTTAATCTAGATTTAAACAGAGAGAGTGTGTCTGAACCCCGAACGTTATCAGGAAGGCTATTCCAGAGTTTGGGAGCCAAATGCGAAAAAGCTCTACCTCCTTTAGTGGACTTTTGGTAGTACCTCGGATAGCAAAGTCCACTAAAGGAGGTAGAGCTTTTTTGCATTTGGCTCCCAAACTCTGGAATAGTCTTCCTGATAACGTTCGGGGTTCAGATACACTCTCTCTGTTTAAATCTAGATTAAAGACACATCTCTTTGGCCAAGCATTCAAATAATGCATCTCATAATCTTGTACTGCAGTTATATCTGATCAAATGCACATTATTATTCTTTAGTTTGGGTTAAACAAATCAGTTTTGCTTGGTTGGAACAGCAGCTACGCTAATTATGTTTCTATTTGTTTCTCTGTTTTTTGCCACGGGATTGACATCCCGTGGTAACTAGGATTTACACAAGCTTCAGTCTGGATCCAGAACACCTGAGAAGAGATGATGCCAACCCCTCAGAGGACCTCAGATGATGCCAACCCTGAAACAACATACAGAACTACCACATTTTGCTATAAGTTTGATTGCATCATATAATAATTGCTGTTAATAGTGTTCATCGTCTGTTTTATTACGTCTTAAATTGATTTTTCCATACTGCTGGTTCGTCTGGTCAGAGGAGAACTGGCCCCCCGACTGAGCCTGGTTTCTCCCAAGGTTTTTTCTCCATTCTGTCACCCATGGAGTTTTGGTTCCTTGCCGCTGTTGCCTCTGGCTTGCTTAGTTGGGGACACTTCATTTCCAGCGATACCGTTGACTTGATTGCAAAGATACTATTTAAACTGAGCTGGATGTTGACATCACTGAATTCAATGATGAACTGTCTTTAACTGAAAAATTAGTGTTTACTATTGTCATTTTGCATTATTGACACACTATTTTCCTAATTAATGCTGTTCAGTTGCTTTGACACAATCTGTATTGTTAAAAGCGCTATATAAATAAAGGTGACTTGACTTGACTTGACTTATTATTTAATAAAAAAAATTTTCACCATTTAATTTTTTTCTGTATTCGGTTTTAGATTTTAATAAAATGTTAAGAATCAAAAACAAGTCTAATCAATTGAATTAAATTAAACTTTAACCATTTAATAATTTATTAAAAAAGTGCCCTATGAAAAAAATTTTTTTCATACTTTTGACAAAGTTAAAAGTGACACTCCATGTTATACAGCAATTTCCCATTTTCATGACTGGATTCTGTCCGTGTTTTCCGCATCACAGAAATCACAGGAGCCTAGACTAAGGATGTAGGAAGTTGAGACAGAGCGCTACCCACAATTCCCAGCGAGCACATTGTAGGCCTGAGGCTGGGTCAGGTAGAGCTAATGTACACACACGAACACTGACACATGTGAGAACGCGCACAGTCGCACTGGAAAGTACACTAACCTCATGTGATCCGTGCACCTCAGAGCCGCGGGCCGCATCAGCTCAACCTGGCTTACAGTTCATATACGACTACAGATCATACAACACACACAGCACGTCGAGTGAATGTATCCCACTTAATTATCACAGATAAGCGTGCATGTTCTTCTTGTTGGGCACCTCGTCTCATTTATATTCTCATTACTCTGAGCTTGCAGGATCCTTGCGTATTAAAGAAGCAATCAGAGCGATATCAGCCCTCAAAAGCGGGCTGTGAATCCTCTGATGTCGGATCTGACAGGTCGCTTCTCCTCGGACTCGGCACGCGAGGAACGACAGATGGTCATCATTAACGTCTGCCGCTCTTCAAGGTCATCTGCAGTCATTCAGGAGGTAAAGTGGGCACGATTTCGCATGTCTTCACCAGCTGGTGTAACGTTAGAGTAAGACCACTTAACGGACGGGTTTTAAGAGGTCACCAGGTACTTGTCGAAATCAAGGGTGTTTTAATTGCGGGCCGATACGCTGCAGGAGTGGGTTCGATTACTGAGACAGACACTAACAAACCTCACAAGAATCGATTGTATCTAGACGGGCGGCGCGATGAGTTCCCTGCATCCCAATTTGCACACTATCAACTGTAAATAGTGTACAAGATTAGAAGTAGTGCATATACAGTCAAATCAAAAATTATACAGACACTAGATATAATTTTTTATATTTTTTTACTAGAGGGTGCAGGACACTATTGTTCATTTATGTAAGTGTGGATAGCAAAATAAAGTAAACTGTGACATATTAAAAATTCTTCATACAGTGGACTACCAGTAAAATTGATAAAAAATTTGGGACCAAAAAATTATTCAGACACTTTGACCTGACCATGTTTTTCAATAATTGCTAATGCGAACTTTTTATACCACAGACTGAACTAAATTAAGTATCGCTTGGTAATTGGTTGACCTAAATTGGTATTATCTAATTGTGTACTTTAAATTTAACAGCTGACAGCTATATATAGAATTGCACATTATTGCATAATATTCTGAAAACATTACACCAAAAGTGAAAGTATTGGTGTGCTGTTCCGATTTTTCAAGTGTGTATCTGTGCATGTTTATCCACTATTATTTCCCACATCAGATGTTAATACTGGATATACCATGGTAACAATATACACGTTAATTAAATTATACCATTGTACTTTTTTGGTAGTGAAGCATACATAATATTTCAAAGTACCACAGTACAATTACGGTACATATTTATCATGGTACTGAAACTCTAGTACCATGGTATTTACGTAATACAGCACTTCAAAAAAATACCATGGTAATACCACAGTAAATGTCTAAAACCCCATAGTAATACAGTGGTACTTTTGTTAATAAGTGCTATAACCATTGATCATTGGTTGTTTGCCAACTGAATGAATTTCATATTCATGTGCCATGATATTTCTGCTGTCTTTTGACTTTTCAGGAGAATATGAAGGAGTTTTTCAATGCTTGAACTTAAAAGTGAATTTAGCAACCTGATAATGCTTATAGGCCAATGCAAAGAGTATGCAACTAGGTCTGTGGTATCAAGATGCTTTTTTGACATAGCATGTTCAAATAACAAGTGCATACTTTTGAGTGTATAGTGACAACCAAGAGTTAAGTGCATGCATTTAGTGCACAGTATAAATATGTGAATTGGGCTGAATATTGTGCCTAAATATCGACATTCAAAATGATCATGAGTCTTGAGATTGAAAATATATTAAAAACATCCTTCACAGTCCAAAATGACCATGATGGGAACCATGGAGAACTTCAGAGAAACTGAATACTGACAATGAGCTCTCTCTAGGTATTATTGACATGCTTATTCTCCTTTAATTGACTGAAGTCATTAGAAGCTACATTATGACCTTTTTATCATCATAAGCGGAGCTCGTGGACACACTAATGATGCAATGCATGATATGAACCCTTTAAATGGCATTTCCGATGGGTTATTTGTGAGAATCTCTGACAGATCGGGTGTCTTGAGCACTTAAAGTGTGAATTGATAAAAACAGCAGGTAAGGAGGAATGCAGAGTCACGTTGCCATGGCAACTGCCTGCTCAGGAAGACAAAGGCTATACTTCTTCACGAGCGAGAAGGCGGTCGGATGCGATGAGGGCTGACACGC
The DNA here is from genome assembly GCF_001515605.1 of Sinocyclocheilus anshuiensis. Taxonomy (NCBI): domain Eukaryota; kingdom Metazoa; phylum Chordata; class Actinopteri; order Cypriniformes; family Cyprinidae; genus Sinocyclocheilus; species Sinocyclocheilus anshuiensis. Next base: position 1,485,723 of record NW_015552615.1, on the reverse strand, counting down.
AAACACAAATACATGCTCGCTTGCCAGCGCAGAGTTCATGTGTTTGCCAATCCACCTCACCGAACATGACTGCGGCACACATTACATTTATATCAACAGTATGCATCTCAGATATGTTCAGTTTCCAAGCACAAACATCTTTGATGCTTGTGAAGGTGTTAAAAAGTTAATAGAACTCGCCAAGAACGTGTTCAGACTGCAGTTTACCTTCAAAGCAAAAATAAAAAAGTTATTCTGCATAAAGAAAATGAAGCCTGTTTTAGGACCAAATTTTTTGCATTGACATTATTTTTCTAATTAAGCATATTTTCCCCCAAATAGTCGTTAATGCAATAATAAATATGAAAAAAAACAATCATTTAAATGGCAAATTATTTATGCAACATAATATTTGTTGTACTGACTTTAATCTGTTTAAATGAAAAACATTTTATTACAGTAGGAGAACCAGAGTAATAATATAAATTAAATGTATAATTCATTAAAAAAGCTAAAACATCCAGATGCATAATAGTAATGAGAATATGGAAAGTAAAAATGTGTCTAATTGTCATAAAATAATGTCCCATTGCAAAAAAATAAAAGGCCTAATTTATTGATTTTGAGGTGAGCTGTGACCTGGACATGTTTTCATACCTTTATCTAGTCTTTTTAGCTGATTGTTCGAGATTAATATGCATCCATTTACATTCAGAGTAGTCATTGATGATAACTCAGTGTCAGTTTAACAAAATGCATTGATAATCCTGATCTGAAACCAGCTTTTCTCCCAGGAAATATTCACTGAAGCTGTACAGAAGCAACTGAACTTTCAGTCACGCTACAAATACGACGTCTGCATACTGAGCAGCTCAATGGACAGACAGTGGAAAAAGGAGAACACCTCCTCAGCTCTCCAGCCTCTCTCTCCACACCTGAATCTGTCCGTTCACCTTCCATCAGGATTAATGATGACAGCCCATGAAATGAGCTCCGGGCCACGGGAGCGTGGAGGTCAGAAACAGCACGAGATCAGATTAGACTCTGACCAGCCGAGCCGAGCCGAGCCGAGCCGATCTGGAACCTGCTCCATCTACTCAAACACACACCTCAAACATTAAAGGAGGTAACCTTTACAAAACATACTGCGGCTGAACTATGGTACATTGATGGTTTCACATGGTAGATTGTGAGATTATACCATGGTACCAATCATAATTGTATTATACTTTTTTGGTAGTGAAACACATATGATATTCCAAAGAAAACCATTACAAACCATTAGATTATCATGGTAACGGAATTCATGTAGCATGGTATTTACATAATACACCAAAGTACTTTGAAAAATACCATGGTAGTATCATAGCAAATGTCAAAACTCATGATTAGTACCATGGTATCTTTTGCAGTTGAAACATGCATGAAAACCACTACAAAAAGTACATTGGTACAATGACGGTATATATTTATCATGGTACAGAAATTCATGTACCATAGTGTTTATATAATACAGCAAAGTACTTTTTGGTAAACATCCAAAAACCCTTGGTAATACCATCACAGTTTTTATAAGTAATATAATCAATGTTTTTTAGTTGTTTGTGAACTGAATGATTAACATATTCCCTACATAATCTATGGTACTTCAAATAAAGATATACATTTACAAAAAGATTATTAATTTTCTGGACATATGTTAGACATTTACCATAGAAGTGCCATAAAATAATACCTATATGGTATGCCACAACAGCACATTTTTAAGGATAGTTGTATCATGTTCAGAAAGCATGGTATTTTCATTGTACATGTCTAAAAAAACTTTTATTTTAAGGTGTCCTTGTTACAGTGTAATTATACATTTAAGTAATATTAATTAACTACATGTACTTACTATATGGTTAGGATAAGGGTACTTGCATGTAATTATGCATAATTAATTGTTATTATAATAGTGAGTACATGTAACGTGTAACAAGGACGCCTTAAAATGAAGTGTTACCAAAAAATGTAACATGATAATTGTTCATTGGTTGTTTGTGAACTGCATTATTCACATATTCATCTACTGTGGTATTACCATAGTACTCTAGGTACTTCAAAGAAAAAAAAAAACTATATAAATATAAAAAGTACCATGGTATATTCATAGCTTTTTTGACATTTACCATAGTTGTACCATGGTATATTTAGATGCACTTTGGCATACATATAAAATCCCATGGTATACTACCACAGTATGACATTAAACATGTGTATGACAAAACCAAAAATATGGTACTACCATAGTTTTTTTTTTTACCATAGTAAACCATTTACCATAGTAGTACCACATTATTTTTTTGGAACAGTGTTAATTTTGACAGCAAATATTGATTTAGTTTTAGTCATAGTCTTTTGACTAAAATGCCATTTAGTTTTAGTCATATTTTAGTCATCTGAATTGTTTTTAGTTTTAGTCTAGTTTTAGTCGACTAAATATCATAAGATTTTAGTCGACTAAATCTACAGTAAATTTAGTCGGCTAAAATCTAATGGGTTTATTTACAGTGCATTTATTAAGCATTTCTCTAAAATTTCCAAACTCATTATATAGGTTTGATATTAAGGTTGTATCATGATAGACACCGATTTAACAGCAGTAACACACAACATGCCTTTATGTTCAAATTAAATAAAACCACTTCTGATAAAGAACAAGAACATGGTCTTCTTTTTAATGAAATACCAATGGTTATATAGGCTAATTATGCATTCTTTATAGAAACTTGTTTACCATATTCTTCATTCTTTCAAGCAGACATATTTATTTCTATAAATAAATTTAGATTAATCTTTAGGGCTACTAAAGTTTTTCAGTCAAGAGCAGTGCATGATTTTCTGTCTTTCTTTTGTTGTTTGATTAACATCAATGACTCGGACAATAGCAACTAAATTAGGCTGCTGTCCCTTTAAAACCGAATGCACAACTGCAATGGATGCAATGTACTGATACACGTTCTCCCTACTGTTTACATTCACTTAAGACGTAATCAACTGTGTTTACGTGAATACTCGTCAAAACGGACAATTCAACATAATTTTGTGTGTAATTCTCCGTTCATGTGACGCGAAAGAGTACTCGCGTGCTGTGAGACGTGCTTTCTGTGTGTGTGTGCTTCAGTGTCTGCGCTCAGAAAACTGGACCGAATTGAGTTCTCTCTTGCGTCGTCAGATTTATCCATGTCTGCTCTTCTCTTACTCCCACATATTGACATTTTTGAATGTTTTATGTGACGTGCAGCAAGTGTATGTTAGCTTATGTCCCGCCGGTTCATATGTACGCATCTTACCTCCGAACCACGCAGCAGATTCGTTCTGAATGAATCTCTTCCCAAATCATCCCTCCCTAACATTTTCATCTCGTTTTTATTCATTGACGAAAATGTCAATAGATTTACGACATAGTTTTTGTCATTTAAAAAAAGTTTTAATTCCTTATCGTCTCATTGTCGTCGGTGAAAAAAATGTCATTGACGAAAATTATTCACTTTGGCATACATACTAAATACCATTCCAAAAACCAAACATGGTATAGCACCACAGTACATATTTTACCATGCCAAAAACATGGTATTTCCATGGTACATGTCTAAAAACACCACTGAATTACAAATGTAACATATTTATAAAAAAAACACAATATAATTTTTTGTTAGTAAACTATCAATAATATTTCATCTACAGCAGTAAAACACACATCTGTGTACGAGCTCAGCGGCAGATCGGCTCCAGGAACAGTGTTATTTGTTAGGGAGCGCGTGGTGAAAATGCTGTGGGATTTGGAGGTGTTATGTACGATCAGAGCGACGGGCAGGTGGGGATCAGATGTGCTTGCAGAACTAAAGGGATTAGTGACCACTACAGAACAGATCCGTTTGATGTTGACACTCTCGTCCAGAGCCGCCACAGACACAGAGACCTGCTCGCTCTGCACACGGACAACACAATCAAGCCAAAATACATGAGGAAAACGTGAATGTGAGTGCTGCCGGCCTTTGCAAACTCACCGATATGATGCTACAATGTTTCAAGTAGTTGCCAGGGTGTTGCTATGCTGTTGCTAGGGTGTTCTGATACTTAAGTCTCTGATTTGGGTGTCTCCTTCAATGCACGTCTGTGGGATTTTTGCACCTGTTTTAATGTCCAGAAGGTAAAAATTTGCATCTGACTGCAGGTCTTTAAAAACTTTAATACTTCGTTTTAGAGGTCTGAACACATTACTAAATATTACAGTGAGTTCAAGTAATGTCGGAAAGATCATATTTACAGGCTGAATGCACATGAATGCACCACAAACTCATAATGACAGTGGAAAACCCTGAACTTTCTTGGGCATCGGTCAGAAAAGATGTCAGATACAATGAATGCAGCTTCTGTCTTGATGGTAAATTTGTTGAAATAAATGAAAAAAGATTTTTTTTTCTTTTAAAATAAAAAAAAAACTTAGTTTGCATGTATAAAATATGATAGTATTGTACAATTATGATTTACAGCACCTTCATAAAATAAATTTAAAAAGCAAAAACACACTGATGCACATTCTATTCATGTTGTAAAAGTTTAAAAATCTTGTTTTTTTGTAAGAAAGATACATCGCCATCTGTTCACGAAAGACCATTAAAAAGGGTTTTCTACTGCATCAGATGCTTAAATTCTTTTCGTTTTAAAAGTAAGGACCAGACTCCAGCATTTAGTCTCGAATGTGTGAAATCTTCCAGCAGGCCTGGACTGTGAGATCAGAGCATTGATCTTTGCTCTGGCCAGTGTAATAAGAGAAGATATCTGGATGTTGTAGCCTGAGGATAAACCGCCAGAATTTATCCCTTATCTGGAAGGCTGTGAGAGTGTTCCCGGCGGTTTGGGATGCATCCAAACTGCTGGAGCATAAGTGGATTTAAAGCTCAGTGTGTCAGCATGATGTGATGTAGTGCAGTTGCTCTTCAGAACGGGGTTTGTGGAGTAAACATCAGCTGTCCTTACTGCAGGGCTAAATTAGAAGTGTATTTATGCAATTCTGCTCAGTTACGCTGCACGATCTGATTGCTCTTATAAATAACTTTCACTTTAATACATTCTATAATGCTAAACATATCAGTAGTTAATGCACATTCAAAAACAGATAGGTAAAGAAACTCTGAATCATAAATATTCACTTCTGAATGTTCGTAATTGAATTGTTAGGTATTATATAATGTTAATTTGAAGTCATTAACCGAACATGGCCTTTTGTGTCTACGTTTTGATTTATGTTATCAAACTACACTATTTCCAAAATGCGGTGATCAATACCTCAAGCAAAAATAAAATAACATTTTTACTATTACAATGACTTCCAGTACCACTATACATTTACCCTTTATACATTTGGCAGATGCTTTTATCCAAAGTGATTTACAAATCTACTGATTTGATCAGTTTATGCATGTCCTGGGAATCAAACCTGACACTTCACCATTGCTAGCACCATGATTTCCCAGCTGAGATACAATAACGACAGTGTTTGCATTGCACAATTGCAAAATATCTGGCTCTTGGACCTCGAGTGGTCTAGTTTGGACTCCTACTGTTGACAATTAGTCATAAACGTCATTATTAAAGGACGAAAGTCCCATTTAACAAAAACAGAAGTTTGACTTCATTTGATATCTACTGTTCAAAAGTTTGCGGTCAGTAAGATTTTTTTTTGAGAGAAATTAATACTTTTATTGGATGCATTAAATTGATGAAAAGTAAAAGTAAAGACATTTAAAATCTATTTAAAATAAATGCTGTTCTTTTAAACTTTTTCTATTCATCAAAGAATCCTGAAAAACAATGTAGCAGTGTTTCCACAAAAATAGGAAGCAGCACAATTGTTTTCAACATTGATAATAATCAGAAATGTTTCTTGAGCGGCAAATCAGCATATTAGAATGATTTCTGAAGATCATGTGACACTGAAGACTGGAGTAAAGATGCTGAAAATTCAGCTTTGATCAATAAATTACGTTTTAATATATACTGACAAACAAAACAGTTATTTTAAATTGTAATTTTACACAATATTCCTGTTTTAAAATAGTAAAATAAAATAAGATCCTACTGGAAATGAACTTAAAATCAGGAATGAGACTGTGCCTGATTCTTAGTGGATTCTTGTTTGATTCCTTTAGAATTGCATCTACATTATGATAGAATTTCATTAGCGTTCCTTTGGGATTTTTGGCCTAAGGGTTCCTGTATATCAGAGCTTCCTAACCGTGAATTCACAAACAGACAGGTACCTGTATGCTCGTCCTAGTGTAAGCGGAGAGCACTTTCACCCTCTTAAAACGTGAAACAGTGAAGCGTGACAGAGGAATGGATCCCGCTTTAGAGGACAGACAGCAAGTGACGGCTTCTCCTCTCTGAATGTAAATTACAGCTTCACCTGTCACTCGAAATCAACCAAGGACAGAAAGAATATTCCTGCTCCTTCCCTCCAGCCTCAATCAGCATGATGGCTTTAAGTATTTTAAACATATGCTGAGGAAAGAGAGTCTTTGAAACATGACAGGGCTCCCACAGGGCCCCACAATCACATCTGCTCACACATTGCATGCAATCATTCCACATATATAATCACTGCAGCCGGGCCAAGTTCTTAATGCTCCTCTAATACAGTGATGACAAATCATATATGTACAATCTTCAGTGTTTCAGAGTTAACTAGAACTTGACTGGCATTTTACAACATGTGAGAGCATTCACAATCACACACAGAAAAATCCCTTGAGTGAGTGGTTTGATTTGCTTGTTGACTTGCTTGCAAGATATGAAAGACTTGAGACACTGTTTGTGCATAAAATATGCCAAAAATATGTAAAAAAAACCCCTGTGAAATGGTTTCACGAACACAAAATTCTTTCAGTCTTGTTAAATACTTTATATTGAAACAGGAAAAGCAACATTTGAGCATTTACAAAGACATTAATACCTATATTAAAGGTGGGGTAAGCGTTTTTTCAAAAACGCTTTAGAAAATTGATTCGGGCCGAGTAGCAAAACAAACTTGTAGCCAATCAGCAGTAAGGGGCGTGTCTACTCATGATGTGGAGGAGAGAGCATTCAGTGCACAGGACGGACATTAGCCGAGTCGAGCGACAGAAAGATAAAAAAACAAAAGAGGAAAACGTCTGTGGAACAAAAGAAGGCTTAAGGCAAGAAGTAGGACCCGTGTAAATATCGGATCAGCTTTCCAGCGCTGGAGAGAACTCAAGGAGCGGAAGGCCTGAGATCGTACGCCGAGGTTGCTTTGTTTCTTCTCGATAGATGAGTAACACTGTGTCTGCGCCGCAACAGCTAAAGTCTGTCGAGTACACTGAACGCGACAAAGCGACCGTTGAAAATCATTTGAAATTTGTGTCAATAGGTCATGAATAGAACACAGCAGCAGTTTTCTGTTGGGGATTTGTCGTGTCGTGCCGCACCGCATCAAGTGCAGACCATAGATATGTATATATATCTATGGTGTAGACAGCATCAC
>NW_015552615.1:1474533-1478158 GCF_001515605.1 Sinocyclocheilus anshuiensis | reverse complement strand
CAACAGCTAAAGTCTGTCTAGTACACTGGACGCGACAAAGCGACCGTTGAAAATCATTTGAAATTTGTGTCAATACGTCATGAATAGAACGCAGCAGCAGTGTCGTGCCGCGCCGCATCCAGTGTAGACCATAGATATGTATATATATATATCTATGGTGTAGACAGAGTCACTGATTATAATGAGTTCTATAGCATTTTGTTGCGCCACTCGCGTCCGGTGTAGACACGATGTAACATTGGTTTTGCTTTGTTTCACAGAACTAATCGTTGCCTGGGTTGTGTACATATGTGTGGGGCGGAGCTATCAAAATAGGGGCGAGACCCTTTTGGGGTAGGGGCGTGTTTGTTTTGGTGATTTCAAATGTCAACACTGGCTACCAGAAATCGCTTACCCCACCTTTAACTGGAGAAACAAGATATTCAAGTATTAATTTCAGTTTTTTAAGAGGTCATGCATGCATGTATAATAAACCTGTTTTTCCTGTGGGAAACTACTGACGCCTGACTGCTGGAGACGCTTTAAGAATGACAGAAATATAAACAGAGTATAATAATAATTCCATCACTGAAACTCCTCCCAGCACGACCCGAATTATTCACACACACCATTAGCTTTTACCGTAAGTGCTCCCACAAATCAGGAGATTTAGAGAAGTCTCATTTATAGCACAGCCACATCTGAGAAACAGAGAGTTTTATCATCCACCAAGGAAAATCCCAGTTTGGGTAAAAATAGGAAAAATAATACTTCTCTCAAAATAAATCTGCAGTAAACATATGATAATTTATATTTTTCTCCAGTGTACAGAGGTGTACAGCAGCTTTTTTTATTTGTTTATATTGGAAATAATACTCTGATGTGCCATGCCATCAGAATCGAACTGAACTGAAAGTCATGCTTAAAAAAACGAAATGTGTGACTTATATTACAACCAACTGATTTCATACTTTTATTTTTATGGACAGATATCACTCTATATATAATTTAAACTATACTGTAAATGTTTTACCATGCTATTCTTAAAATATGAAAATACTAAAAATATAAATTTTTTTTAACTCAAAAGTTGAAGATACATATTTATACAGCATGGTACTGTATGTACAGTACATTCTAGTCTAACGTACTTTGATTAAATAATTAATAAATAAATACTAATAAATACTAATTAAATTACATGTAAAATTATATAAATAAAGAAAAATTTAATATAATTAAACAAACTCACATAAATAATGAAATACACAAAAATATTTTTTTTCTCTGAATTATACCACATTATGTTATTTTTCAAAGGTTTGCATCGCCAGTGCTCACACGACTCTATATATAAACATATATTCATCTCTCAGTTTTAGCATCAATGCTAAGCCCTGCTCCCTTATTAGGCTCCATGTGAATTATGTGTGTGGCGTAATGGAGAATTGGGCATCAGTCAGAGGCAGGCCGATTTTGATCCCTCTCTCATGCTGGCCAATTCCCCAGCATTCCTTTAATTCTCCTCCAGTAGCTCCATATTTCCCTCCCGTCCGTCTGTCATCCAGCTGTCCCCATACAGCACCAATTACAAACTGCTCTTATGGATTTAGATGGGACTATTTTTGACTCCTGCTGTGGGAGGACACACACTTCAGACTGGAGACATCTCTGCTGACGCTTTCCCGTCCATCAGCGAACACATCTCTCAGCGGCTGATGATTAGCCGGTTATGTTCAGATGGATTCATGTGTTTGAGACACTGACTAACTAAAAAATAAACCTGATTAAACATTTTTATTGATGGCGCTGTATGAATTATAATAGCATGTTTGTACTCAAATTTAGCATGCTAACATGTATATGTAACATGCATGTTAGCAAAAGCGAGCTAATGTATGCAAAGCAACAAAAATCATAAAAGTTAACAGCTCAATAAATCAAAAGTAACTTTAAATGTAATACAACATAGAAAATAGAGCAGCGTTTTTATTGTAAACTGAAATAAAATTATTAAAATAGTTTTCAGCAATTGAAATGAGGCTGAAATTAAATCTAAATATTACATCCAAAACTTAAAAAAAAAAAGGAAATTCAATAAAATAAATGTTTAAAAGTTGAAGTGCTAATTTTTTTAAAAATGAAATAAATGTAAATGAAAGCTAAATACATTAAAAAAAAACTGAACTCATACAAAGGCACATAAAACGTAGTAAAAATGAATCTAAATAACTGAATATATGAATGAATAGCACCCTAGAAACAACATTATTATTAACTGAAATTAAAATTGTTTTCAGCAATTGTAATAAAGCTGGAAAAAACAACAACTTTAAAATGTCAAAATCTTAAACTTAAAATTCACCAAAATAAATGTGATAAAATTGAAAAGTCAAAGTGCTAAAATTAAGCTAAATATAAAATATAAAGTAGGGATGCACCGATACCGATACTGGTATCGGTATCGGGCCCGATACTGGTCTCCTGTATTCGTACTCGTACTCGTTAAAATACCCCGATACCAAACGCCGATACCACACAGCATGTGATAAGCGCCATATTCAAACAAAGAAGCACCGACAACAGACAGCAGAATGGAGTTATTAGAGATTAAGGATGTCTACGAAGTATATGTATGCAATGAATATAACGTTAAACATTCAGTATTAACGCCTGTATAGCTGATGTGCGCGAGCTGATAAACAAAGCACGCTGAGTGGATTGAGCGCGCGGCGGCGCAGATGCACGAGCTTGTCGAGTAAATATATCTTTCTCACAGACATCACTGGAAAGTTTGTAGTTTGGTCGGATACATCAAAAACAAGTAAGTAAAACAATGCACGAGTTACTAACGGTAGGGAGACAGAAAGAGAGAGAGAGAGAGAGCGCGCACTTCTGTTGTGTGATCTTTGATGTTCACTCACTTAGCACACGCATCATTTGGATTAAAACTAAATCATAAAAATAAGACCATTTATAGGGGCATTCACTATAAACATCATTTATTTTCAACCTTAGGCATACAACGACTTTCTGTCGAAAGTGAATCTAGCAGCCTGTGTGAAATGCGCTAGACTGTACTACTGTCCTCTCACTGCATCAGTACAAATACGTGCACGCGTTGCGCGCGCGGCGGCGCAGATGCGCGAGCTTGTCGAGTGAATATATCTTTCTCACAGACATCACTGGAAAGTTTGTAGTTTGGTCGGATACATCAAAAACAAGTAAGTAAAACAATGCACGAGTTACTAACGGTAGGGAGACAGAAAGAGAGAGAGAGAGAGAGCGCGCACTTCTGTTGTTTGATCTTTGATGTTCACTCACTTAGCACACGCATCATTTGGATTAAAACTAAATCATAAAAATAAGACCATTTATAGGGGCATTCACTATAAACATCATTTATTTTCAACCTTAGGCATACATGACTTTCTGGCGAAAGTGAAACTAGCAGCCTGTGTGAAATGCGCTAGGCTGTACTATTCTGCATCAGTACAAATACCTGCACGCGTTGCGCGTTTTGCTTGCTTCATGAGTGTTTGTGCATTATATGAGTGGCTTTGGAGTATAAATCGCAGCATGTTTCAGATAAAAAAAAAAACGTGACTTCTATTTCTGAAAATATCACAGTTAGGAGATTTATAAC
>NW_015552615.1:1467210-1474517 GCF_001515605.1 Sinocyclocheilus anshuiensis | reverse complement strand
TTTCTATCAAAGTTATCTAACATTATCAAGCTGAATTTGTTCTGACACAGTTTAACTCTGAGTTCTTGTTATATTTTATTACCATTTTCTAAACTATAGTGAATAAACTGTGATAATGGGAGAAATGTTGAAGGTGTCTAAATAAATATAGGTTTGACTGTATATATTTGATAAATAAAGTTAACCAACTAACATTATACATACTCTTTTGGTTTCTGTACCCAATATTTAAAAAATGTACAAATGCAATAAAAATATTGGTATCGGTACTCGGTATCGGCAAGTACCAAAAATAAAAGTATCGGTATCGGGCGAGTACTGGAAAAAGTGGTATCGGTGCATCCCTAATATAAAGCTTTTAAGCTTAAAATATAAAAACCCTAAAACTAATAAAAATCACATTAAAGCAGATAAAAATACTAAAACTTAATCTAAATAATGGAATATATGAATTAATACATGCATCTTTACTTTGAAATATACAGTTGGTATTGTAATCAGAAGTCTATGTTAGGAAGTCTAGGTTGGATGGCAGCTCACATTCATGAGATGTGGAGAAGTTACAGCGGGAACGCATCAAAATAACTGATGCATTCATGCCAATCATTCACTTAGCACACACCAATACAAAGAAAGCATGTGAATATATATCATTACATGACATGATTACAAGACATGGCGGCGCCACTGGGGAAATGATGCTGCACACTCAAACCCATCCGAACCGACGCTTTCTTCCAAATCGACTGGGAAGAAGGTGAAGGGGGCGCAGAGAAGACGATGTTTTCCACTGCAACACTGAACGAGGTTAGCGGTGGGTAACCATGGAAATGAATATTAGCTCCATCTGAGGAGACACAAATCGTTCTTGGAAGTGCATGTGCACCCACAAATGATGGAGGTGGATCGGTTCAGTGTCATTAGAGGTGCTGTCTAAGTTCTAAGGCTGCATCACTATATAATCAAGCAAAAGTCAAATTAAATACATTAATCCTGCAGAATTAAATCGGAGAGACTAACAAGGAGGGAGCTAAATCATATATAAAGGTCTATTGTTAGTGTAGAGATCAACTGATAATGAATTAGATGAAGGATTTTATTTTATTTAATGTCCAATATGTAACTGGCAATCAGAACCAATTTTTAGCCATTGACTTGCATATGATGAATCACCAAGGACAACAGTTTTTCATTTTTGGGTGAACTACCCTTTCAATAAATACTATATTATATAAATAATACAAACATAACACTGGCATATAGCAGCACCCTGGACTTGCACAAGCCAGTAAATATTCCTCAGAAATTGCTAGTTTATTGCTGTTTTCAAGATCCACCCCAAAGGCACATGGCGGATCAAGTTGTTTTCAGGTTTTATTAAATTGGCCCAATTCTGCCCTGCATCCCAACAGCTCACTCCCCTGACCACAACAAACTCTCCAAAACCCTTCAGACGTCCTAATGCTACTTGCAAGCAAATGGGAAACTTGTATTGTGCCCAAAATCCCAATATGATTTAACAACAACAGTCTAATCCAACTTAACTGACGTCAAACTGGCATTTCTGGACTGGTTTGCTAGATTTGTGTCAGAGAGAGAAAGAGGCCGAGAGAGGAGTGTGGGTGTTTGCAGTCATAAAGTATCGTTACAGAACCCTTCAATAATTAGACTCGAGCTCCGTGAGACATTCAGAGCTTTAAATGACATCTGCGTGTTACACAACTGTACCAAACACTTTTTGTTCTGCTGTTCTAATGGTGAGAGTGAATCATATCATATAACCTTGAAATGGAAAAGGTCCAGTTCATTCGCTGGAGTCTCTTGATTAGTCGCTCTGTGCAGAGCAGTGAGAAATAAAGCTGGATGGAGCTGGAAACACCTGTACGCAAGCACTTCATACAAAGCCACCAGAGCGTTTGCTTGGTTTAGCCTTTAGTTCTGGTCATTTCCTGGTCAGAATGTTTGAGCTGCAAAAACACAGGTTTCAAAATGCTAGATTGGTGAATGTCAAAGGTCCAGGTCATATTTCTCCTTAAAATAATGATAGCAATATTGTTTTCTAAATGGAATATATATATATATATATATATATATATATAGGCTACTCCATTTAGAAAACAATACTGTTTTGTAAATGGAATATTTGAATTACTGAAATAAATGAACTTTTCCACGACATTCTAATTGATTGAGATGCACCTGCATATGTGTGTGTGTGTATAATTACATTATATTATATTATATTAATTATATTATTTATACACTGACATTTTTATATTTCAGAATGTCTGATCTGGTAAAATACAGGTTTCAAAATGGTAGATTGATGAATTCCAAAAAAAACGAAAAAAAAAAAACCATAAATAAATAAATAAATATATAAAAATAAAAAAAATACAAAATAAACCCCTGCCCAGGTCACATTTTCACCCCAAAATTGTGATAATAATATTATAAAATAGATTTTTTTTTCTATACTACTATTACTACTATTACTAATAAACAATTTATGAAAATGATTCATATTAAAAAAAGTATTAAAATATAAGGTACAAATTATAATGATATTTCATAAATAAATAAAGTAAACATCATTGTCCTTAAAATCAACTTAATTTTCTTCAAGCTAAGAAAACAACAACAACAGCAGCAAAACAAAAACAAACAAAAAACATATGACCAGGCCATTTCATACCCATGGCTTCAATGCCAAAATAATAATAATAATACATTAAAATAATAATGACACAAACACTATTAATGTTTGTAAATAAATAAGTTATATATTTGTTGTTCTGTCTTTAATATTTAATTTATGCCAATTGTACCAAAAAGGTCCTAAAAATCGATTTAATTTTCTTCAAGTAAGTAAGTAAGTGAGTGAGTAAGTAAGTAAGTAAGTAAATATTTTTTAAATAACATACAGTATGACATTTCTTTGTTTATTTACCACCTGGTTAACAATGGTAGAACACCAGCCACAAACCAGCTACTGTGCCATATTCCAAAAACACAGCTAAAGACCTTTCCAACAGCGCTGAGAAATGTTGACATTCCCATTACTCAAGAGCTGACTGATTTTACTATGGTAATCACTGTAGGCATCAAGTGTCATAACAGCACTTCCTGTGCAGCACGTGAAGGGAAGCACTACACCGCAGTGATGTCATTTATTATTTCGCCTTTTGGGCCACTTGTTTATTCACAGTCCTTGTTGACCACCTCAATATTTCACTCTCTAGCCGTCTTATTTCCGCTCTATTCAGTTTGAAATGAGTCTCTTGCACTCTTGAGCAAACGCACACACTCGTCTTGGCCTTGATGGTGAGCAATGCAGTCGGCCGCTCCATTGCGACAGCGGTAACTATGGCGATAACACTGAGAAGAACTGCAAAACATCTCTTCTACATGCTCGCACCTACAGCCACTGCAGTTCTGTGAAACACCACAGAAACATGTCCAGGGCATATTTCACCCCAAAACCAGAGGGAATAACCAAGAAATTAGATTTTGCATAAATGAAACAACGCCTATTATAGGGTCATTATGATTTTTTGGTTTTGTGTCATTATTTTTAATGACAATTAAGCCAAAAATTCTCACAAAAATTCTCATTATCTTAACACATTCAGACATTTTATGTAACTATATTCTTTCTCACTGAGGCATGGGCCGATTACCGGTTTCAAGGTATACCGCGATTTGAAAATGTCACGGTTTCAAAACCGCTAATATTTTCCGTTATACCGTTCCTGCGGTATGCGCTGTTTTTCATGTCTCCTCAAAGACTGAAAGTGTAGGAATCCCTCAGGTTGAGTGCAGTGTAGAGAGTAACAACGACCCTCCTCCTGTTGGTGCGAGCAAGCGATCAGTCACGTGTGTGTAGGATGGCTTCCCCTGGAACTTATACGATCGTCAACCGGCCGTTTTTTGTCTTATTGCAAGCAACTCGTCTCTGTTCTGCTGAGGGGAACTGACTGTCTTCAGAAAAGTTTACGTGGTATTTTCTTTTAATCTGGTCTCTGTATAGTTCATATTAAAGCAGTGTTTCAGCCAGTGCTGCGTTGTTTACAGCGGTAACCAAGGAAAGACTGTATCTGGTGTTCCAGAAGCGCCTCCTGCTGTCAGAGAGTGAATCTGCGTCTCATTCAGAGCTTCTGCTGTTTGCTTCGTTCAGGCATGTAGTATAATTTCACAAAGCTAGTCAGAACAGAACATTCTGTTTTTGCTTCAAATTGGGTTATTATTAAATCAAATTATGTATACGAAATTAACTAAAATTTTCTGTATGTTGCTCAAAAACAAAATATATTGTGTTCAGTGGAAAAAAGTTTTTTTTTTACCCAGTCATTTAAAAATAACACATTTTAGAGCTGTAACGACAATATATACGTGATATTTTTGCTTAAGGTTATCATACCGTCAAAATCTCATACCGGCCCATGCCTACTCACATTACTGTAATACTGTATTTTTTTACTGTATTAAATGAAAAAATGCTGCTAATTTGCATTTAAAAACAAAGACCTTGCATCAAATATATTGACAAATATTTTACAATTTAAATAATGTATCATGAATAAATGTACCATTGTCTAATTACAGTAATGATATTTTTGTCACATAACATAAGAATGTAGTACAGAAATGTGCTCCATTTTTCTTTAGTATTTGGGGTGAAAATAAAATAAAATAACTCGCATTATAGTGGTCAGTCTGCCCATAAGCTTCTTAACAAAACGACAAATATATACACTTTCCACTAGAATTGTTTAAAAGTTTTTAAGGTTGACATAATTACCTCTGAATTAGTATTCATTACCATCACCTTTACTGTAGGGCTCGTTTTTAATTAAAATATACTTTTTTCCTTTCAACACCATTAGCCATTTGACATGTGGACTATGTGAGAGTGTGCCGTCCTATTGCTGAAGCTAATCACATCATTTTGAATCACATTTATACAACCGCTACAGCAGCCCCAAAACGTATTTTGACACTATAAAAATGTCAGAATGTCACTGCAATATATAGAAAATGTAAAAAAAAAAAAAAGCTGCAGGACTGTTTCTCTCACATTTCCTCTGTTAATCAGCTGGTGATTTAGTGTCAGTTGACAGCAGATGAGTCACACATTAACCATTAACCACAAACAAACACAAAAATTCATTCTAATACTAGACCAATTGTTTTAGCATTTGAAACTGGAAGTGAATTACATCAAACGCAGTGACATTCATACAGTTTAAGCGGTTCATTGCTCATTAAACACCGGGGCTCCTGTGACGCATTAGGAGAATCTCTGCTGAAACACCCGGCCGCTCACAGCCTTAACTAAACATGAGAGAAAAGGGACAGTCATTAACCCCTCGATGAAGAGGATCAGAGCGAGTGAGGACAAAACAGATAAACAGAGAGACATGCGGACCCAGAGGGACCTAAAGAAAGACATCAAATCAGTCTTTCTGAACTCTGACATTACGATTCTATCACATCCACAATACCGAAACCGCTCTCTGTCATCTATCTTCCCTTAAAATATTTTTTCCGACCATTTCTGCTATAAATGTGAGGGTTTGATGAGGAAGATCTCAGTTAAGATGCCCTAGACATGATGTTAAATGTCATACAGGACAGTTTGCACAAATTCAATTCAAACGAGTGCTGTTCTTTTGAACTTTCTATTCATTAAAGAATTCTTAAAAATCACAATTTTCACAAAATATTTCAGCAGCACACTGTTTTCTACATTGATAATAATCAGAAATGTGTCTTGAGCAGCAAATCAGCATATTAGAATGATTTCTGAAGATCATGTGACACTGAAGACTGGAGTAATGATGCTGACAATTCAGCTTTTGCATCACAGGAATAAATTACATTTTACAATATATTACAATAGGGAACAGTTATTTTAAATTGTAATAATATTTCACAATATTGCTGATTTTACTGAATTTTTGATCAAATAAATGCAGCCTTGAATGCGAATGGAACTTCCTTCATGATTTGGATCCAATTCTTTTGAAATCAAACCAAAATCCTCTAAAAATAAAGGATCATGTGACACTGAAGACTGGAGTATTGATGGTGAAAATCCAGCTTTCCATCACAGGAATAAATTACATTTTAAAACATAAATATATAGAAAACAGTTATTTTAATTTTTAAAAGTATTTCACAATATTTCTGTAATTTAATCAAATAAATGCAGTCTTGATATGCATAAGAGACATCTTTCAAAAGCACCAAATGCGATCCAAAGAAAGCTTCACTATGTGTTAGTCACAGCCCAAAAAGCATCCATTTGTTGCCTTAAAACACTGTCTAGATTGTCAGCTCACCAGGTTTTGGAAAAGAGCTACAGGCCTTCATAAGACACACGACTGCATCACTGCATGACAACTGCATTAATCATCAGAGTTCACACTGTAAAACAGTGACTGATCGTGCCTGTGTCACTGTACAATCCGCACAGCCGCAGCACCGGGGATCGCGCTGACAAATAGCACAATAAGCGCTTATCTCTGAAAGACTTACCCACAGCCCTTCTCAGAGCTGCATCCTCTGTCTATCGCTGCCATCCTCAAATTTATCAACCTGTTGATAAGCATCAAATGCTGCTTCACAGGGGAAGGTCAAGTGATGAAAAGAGAAACGTAATTACTAAAACTACATTTTTTTGCATTTTATAAGTGAAAACTATGATCACTGGAATTACGCTAGGATGGTTGCCAGGGTGTTGCTATGCAGTTGCAATGAGTTCTAACACCACTATGTGGTTGCTAGGGTTAATTATTTGTAAATATACAAATACATTTGTAGAAACAAGAGTGAAATTCAAAATTTAGGAGCTGTATAAGCAATATGAGGGGAGCAACAAACCTCTGTTATGTCCCCTGAGCGAAGAGCCACAATTGTTACAGTGACAGCGATGAAGATTTATGCAATGCCGACCTGATAGATGAGATTACAGTGCACTAAAAGTCACACATCAGTGAACACTAGCTCAGCGACACGTCAGGACTCTCTACTGGAGTCCTTCAAGTCACCGAAAGACACAAATGAAACTAAATGTAGCAAAACAAAATATGAAATAAGAAATTTGTCTATTATGCTAAAAGTCCAATACATAGTTCCAGGTGTACTAAAATGCACAGTCAATATTTATTTATTTATTTATAGATATAAAGTATTAAATTGCACAGTATATACATATATATATACATGCAAATATAGTATATATACTGTATATATAGCATTTTTATCATTTATAAAAAAAATTAGTAGATAAATATTTGGATTGT
>NW_015552615.1:1442846-1467200 GCF_001515605.1 Sinocyclocheilus anshuiensis | reverse complement strand
TGATCTTTTTTATCAGCATGTACACCCTTCTAAATAAATTCTTTGTCCATCAAGCCTGGAACAAAGTCTCTTGCAAATAATTAACAGAGCAGTATCTCATGAATATGCCTGAGCGGATGGCGCAGATGCATCTGGAGGACGGATGCCTTTCATCTTAGTGTAGTGGGACAGCGAGATGCTCGCCTAAATCTCCTGATAATCCGCCTCAGCTTCTAATGAAAGGGATAAATCAGGACCATGGACAGCGCCAGGCAGGACTGAATGATTGTGCTGCTGCCTTGCTGGATTCAGCACCACGGACAGCGGCACATCCACACGCCTGGATCTGACTCTGGGTTTGGGTTTACAGAGCATTATACAGCCCTAACAGATATAAATCTGTGGCAGCAAGAGGAGAAACATTATAGGTAGACTCGCTATAATGCAATGCTGTAGAGGACTACAACACACAGAAAACCATTTAGGGAAATGACATTAAACACTGTCCCCTAATCTGATTTGTGCCACATAACTGTGTGTGATGTATGTGCTGTGTGAAAAACTGCCTCCTGATATGATCAAAGAGTCTAAACACACACCAGCAGCTGCTGACGCCTGTTAAACACACTGATCAGATAGTCATGTCTGAAAATCTAAAAGTAATTGAATGGCATTTCATTGTCCAAGGATGGAAGCAGCAAACGTTGACTAAGCAGACGAAGAACCACAATGATATGGTTACAGTAATGGAGATTTATGCAATGTTGACCTGATAGATGAGATTACACAGTCACGGCACTCTCCTACCAGAATCCTTTAGATTGACACCAAGGAAAAATTTATTTAACATTAAACAGTAAATAAATAACATTAAATAAAACAGAATAATTTGAATTAAACTTTAAATAAAATTAATAACATCAAATAAAAAGAAAAAATAATTAAATAAAATAAAAAAGGGAAACAATAAAATTAAAATAAATAAAAGGAAAAGAAAAATAATAAAAATGATAATAAAATAAAATAAAACAAATTTAAAATAATGAAATAAAAAATGAAAATATATAAAATAAAATACAAAATAAATAAAATAAAATATACAGGAGGACCATTACAGTATTAGGTCACAACATTCTCCAACTTGACTCCTTTAAAATGACAAGGATGAAAAAATAATATAATAAACAAATAATAAAAAAGTATAATATCATATATAAATAATAATATAATGATAAAAATATACAATAAAAACCATGTAATTTTTTTCACAGACCTTAAACAGCACTAAAAGAGCCACAGCATTATGACGGCATCTACATCTCTACCAGAGGAGTTATGACTGTGTATGACGGTAGTGAGAGGTTCCCCTTCCATCGCAGCTTTCTGCATTTGTGTACCACGCTTCAAAACGCACAAAGGCACATGGTGCGGCTCGCTACATGAACACACACAACAACAACCTCCTATTACTATTTCACTCACAGCAGCCATGCAGTAAGACAGGAGAGGACCTGTGGTGGGCAGCAACAGCAGAACCCATGGCTCAAACCCTCCCTCCATCCATACGGACCATTCCTGTGTCAGCGTGAGTGGGTGTGTGCGAGCGCTCGAGCGCGGATGAGAACGCCAGAGATTCCTCCACTCACCCTGGCTGTTGGCGGCCCCCTCTGCCTCCTCGCATTCGGTCAGGTTGTTGACCATCCTGCCTCTCCGGATGCCCTCACTCCCCCAAAACGCTCCTCTGCTCAGGGGAGAAAAGCAGAAGAACGGCCAAACGAGGAGATGTGTGAGAAAAAGATGGAGCGATCTGTGCACCTGCCTTCCCCTGAGGAAACTACCGGCCGACGGAACGAGAGATGCACGTTTTTTCTCCTCCGATTCTCTTCTTCTCACGCTCTCCTCTCCTCTCTTGGCTGTAGTGTGACTCCCTCTCTCTCTCTCTCTCTCGTAGGAGGAGGGTACGACAGCTCAGAGCGGCTGGAGTTTACTGGATGATGGAACACTCTCTCTCTCTCTCCCTCATGCACATGGGTATCCATGCACACATGGTCTCTTGAAACAATATTCACAAAAAATACTGTAAATATAAATAAATCAATAAAATATAAATATTGTGAAATTGTAAATATTGTAAAAAAATATTGTATTGTAAAAATAAAATAGACATTGTATAATTAAATAAATATATAATAATATCAACTAATATAAATATAATAATTATAAAATAATATAATAATTAAAATGTAACGCGTGTCTGGTTTTATTAAATAAAAATATCTAGGCATCCTGAAAACCAAAGACACCTGAAAAGCTAAATTACATTAGATATTAAAGGAATATTCTGGGCTGATTATAACACCAAAAAATGGCTACAATCTACAATGAGGCACCTGCAATGGAAGTGAATACTCCATGTTTCAACAGCCACAACACGTGAACATGCATGTTAAAATGAAAAAAAAAAAAACACTTTCTTTTTCTGTGCAATGTTACTTTGAATTTTTCACATTTGTCACCATGACAACACAACAAACCCTTACAAAACTGTAAAAATTATGATTTAAATAGCTTTACACCCTCTAGATATGGTTCGAGTCCTTCCTTTATTGGTGGATGTTTTTTTCGTGTAAAAGGTAAATGCACACTCCTCTCCTGAGGAATAATTTATCTACTGTAGGTTGGTCAAAATCCTCTTTCAGCCGTTCATGTCACCAAACAACTGCATTCTGTGCCTGCAAATTTGTTTTGTAAAACACAATCGATGCGATCGGCGGCTGACATCACCGGAGGCTCAGCGCAAACAGAGACTGGAAAGAATAGAGTGGAAAACAGAGATAGAAGGGACACAGATGCAAGCAGGAGTCTTTTATCCAAACGTTGCATTCAGATTCTTGCCTGGATCGTCCAGCCGAAGAACAGAAACACAGTTCAGAAGCAAATTCTAGGTAGCCTGCAGTTACACAAAATCTATTAGGTGAGCGAATTACGCGGCACGGAAGATGGCGAGAGAAAGAAAAAGGCATTTCGCCACGAGTCACAAAAACAATCCACATGCTTTAGAAAGACATTAAAGTGTCTACATGAAAAAACGGATGCCGCCGGTGCAGACGCAGGGTGTTATTTACGATTACCACACAAACACACACAAACACACACACACACACACACACACACACACTATGAAATCTGGAAAGCTCAGCAGCTCTTCTTCTGAAACGAGACTATACGTCTCATGTATTTGTGTATATGTTGGGTCCCGATGCAACTGAAGTGAGAATGAGATTGAAACTGAAGCGGTAACAAGATCACCTGGCTTGTTAATCTCAGGTGATTTCAGTCGAGGCACCAGTGTAATCTGCATTTTTCATTTTCTACAGCAGGTAATGGATCCATATTCATGATGCCATATTTGGTTTGGTTTGAATCTTAAAAACAAATGTTACAAAACACCGTTAACAGCACTGCTAATGGGAGAAAGTTCAAAAAGTACCAAAAATAGGGTTTTTATTTAAAAGGGTCATGAGATGAGAAATCAAATTTGCCTGGATCTTTTGGCATATCTTTGTACCATTAAAACATCCTGCGCGTTTCATAGCTTAAAACATCCTCATTATAAAAAAAGCATTTATTTAATCAAGCTCCAGAAATGTCTCGTTTGGATCTGAGGTGCATGATGACATCACAGGGGCACAAACATTTGCATAAACACCGCCTCCAGAGCAAGACATCGACGAATAGTCATCTTCTCACCATAGGCCCCGCCCACTGGCGTTCAGTCGCTTAACGACTGACACTTGATCACACTGAATGCGAGTGACACATCGTGTCAAAAGCAAATAGAAATTGTAATAGAAATTACAATCCCTGCCGCTATCTTGTCTACACTGGATACAGTATACAGATGCGCGTTCACTTTCTGACACAGTCGACGCTCGAGTCTGTCGTCAGGACAGATGCAGTGAACAATCGTTCGCTTTGACACATTTGGTTTAAACTGCTGGTTTGCATCTTTGTACAGATATCAGAAGGATTCCAGCGTAAGAAATAAGTGGATAGTTTATTTTTAATGTGTCTGAGGATTGTTCAGAGGATTTTGTTTTGTAAATGTGGCACAGTGTCATGGAGAGTTCACAAAGAAACATTTGTTGAAAGATGAAGCGGTACTAGATCTGACTGCAGCTGCATCACAAACCCTAAGTAAATGATTTCATAATGCTTTGTCTGGAAATGACTGTTTTATTTTGATCATATTATCAAACTCTCACATGCAATAGTGAGGGGGCAGGGCATTGATACTGTTTCCTATGTAATGACGTTAGCCAATCATAACAGTGGCCGCTTACTGACAAGCCTTAAAGGTCCCGCCCCTTAAAACTGGTCGTTTTAGACACAGGGTCAGAATGAGGGTTTGAAATAATAATTTTCCCAAATATTCATGTTCATTAACATTATAAGTAAACCTCAAGGAATACATTTAAATAATTAAAAAATCCATGTCAAAACATTCACCAACCATCATCAACACTAATATTAACCAGTGATAAACACACTAATATTCTGCAAGCATTTCATATAAATGTAGAACTCTATAAGGCACAAAACTCATCTGTTACATTAGTTACACACACACACACACACACACACACACACACACACTGAAGGACCGTCTGATGGAGGTTTGCGAGACGTTCTCTGAACGTCGTGTGCCTCTCGTTCTCAATTCCACGCCACCGTACAAGACGAGCCACTCGGGCGACTCAGCTGGAATGGGGCTATTTTTGGGCTGAGAGCTGTCAGGAAGACTCTGCCGCATCTCAAATGGTCTGTGAACTGTAAGCACTCAATTACAGAAGCTGTCAGCGCTGGGCTCTTCTGAATGCACCCCTATGACACAAGCGGCTCAGAAACCAAGTGTCTCAGCAGAGATGGAGAAGAAACAGGCACTGTACACAAGAACCTAACGTACAGCATGTTTTTTCATATGCGTGCAAAAGTCACCACCATGATGCCGTAGGTGGTTGCCATGATGTCACCTGTTTGATCATCTATGAGGCAGAAACTGTTCATTTGATCAAACAGACAAGTAACAGCACACTTCCCAACAAGATCAATGATTCGAGAAATAATTTAAATCTGCAGGAACAATTTTGCAATAGCAATAATGATTACATAATGTTGCATGATAATGTACATTATGTACTTGAAATTATCCAATTATAACTTTATATATGGGCCAATTTAAAGCTGACATATCCACTTTTTGTGGCAACCAAAAACAGTATTTTAACAACACCAAAGGCAAAAAGGTCATAAATATATGAAAAAATAAATAAACGTGTACATTTTTAAATATGTATTTATATACTGTACATGAATCAGAAATAAATATAAATTACATTTTATATATTACATCTGCCAGATCCATACATTTATAATTCTTTATTTATAGACATAAATTAAAAATGCCACTAAATAATGTTTTATTATTTATTACATATTATATTATTTTATTACATTATTAATAATATCATATTATTTTATATATTACATTATTATTATTATTATTAACACATAAATATAGATACAAATACATATTAATTATATTATATTATATTATATAAAAAGCTGCCCATTCCATTCAACCTATGGGCTGGCAGCTCAGGTCCTCATCCGCTAGGCTGCTAACCAATCAAAATCCATATAAAGTGACACAGCCAATGACATCTATGACAGAGCGAGCCAGAGAGGCACAGTGCTCCAGGTGAGTTTGTCTCCCCCGGGGCTTTAACCAAGCACTGAGGATTGTGGGTCAGTAGTGAGAGTTGTTGTACACAGAGCAGGGCAGGATCAGGTGGCATCGTCACACAGCTGGGTTGGTCTAGGAGCAGAAGCACAGAGGTGGCACAGACACACACACACACACACGGTGACAGAGCAATGACACAGGCCTGTTACATGATGCCGTTTACACACCTGACTGCCCTGCGGCGCTGACTAAGAGTCAGAGAGCATTTACACAAGGACGTTACAGTCAATAAGATAGCAACCTCTCGTGTGGGCACATTTATTCACATATAAGCACACGTTGATTTTGGAGAAAAATCTGTGAAATTTTGGAAATAACTTTTGTAACTTTTTAACATATAAAAATAACTTTTTGACAAAAATGGTCAGAAAAATCTAAACTGTTTACATTTTTTAATCACTTCTATTGGTTTATTTCTGATCAGAAACAGTAGTTAAATAAATAAAAATAAAAAAGTAATATAAATGTGTGCATGCTTATATATTATATTACATTTGCAAACATTAATTTTGCCATTACTTGTAATAATCCAGTGAGATTTTTGTCTGACAGCAGCCAGTGCTGCACACAGAGATCTGATCTGATCATCGTCATTCTGTCTGGAATGACGTGAAGAAACAGAACAAACTGAGACAGACTCAATCCAGAAGAACTGTGGCAACGTCTCCAAGACACTTCAAGAAACATACCTGCAAAGCTGCAGTACTGTTAAAAGTTTTAGGCACTTGTGTAAAAATGCTGTAAAATGAGGATGCTGTCAAAAATAATGTCAGAAATAGGTTTTCTTTATCAATTAACTTCTATTAACTAAATGAAATCAACATTTGGTGTGAGCATCCTTTGCGTTTAAAGCAGCTTTTGCCCTCGGTGCACTTGTGCATAGTTTTTCAGTTTTGCAGCTTTGCAGGTGGGTTTCTTGAAGCGTCTTGGAGACGTTGTATGCATATAGAAATGTAGTAAACAAATGTATTTGCTTATATATTTATTTATGTGTTTATGTAATATGCATTTAAATGTATTTAATATTTTTAAAGCACTTCTATTGGTTTACTTATTATCAGAAACAGCACTTTAATGCAATAAACAGCAATATAAATGTGTAAAAGTAAACTATATTTATATTATTATTATTCTTTTAAATAAATGTGTATACCTATCATATTTGACACATTTACGTAATTGTAATTTCCAAAATATTAACATATTGTTATGCACTATTAAATTACCATAAAGTACTTTAATTTAGTAAATAACATTGTTCTTGCTATTAAATTAACAATATCAGCAAGGATTTACAAGCAGAAAGACAAAAAGTTTTTTCAGGAGCTGTGGAGGTCTTAGAAAGTCATCAAATATTTGGCATTATCTGCTTAAACTTGGCTAATAATAATCCAATAACCAATAACAGTAGAGAACAGTTTGACATTTTGAAACTATGATGCTTTATTTTGACCTGCGTCTTTACTCACACCAGAGGTTGTGTTACCTTATTTACTGAAATGCCCCCCAAGACCCATCCATTCCAGTCAAAAACAACACAAAGCAACATCCGTCCTGAATATACAACCACGAAGCATCGGTGCAATGCCAGAAAGCTCATTAAAGCTCTCATTACTGCGCACTGGCACACACGCCGACCAGAAAGACCTCGGTGATTGAAACAACCTTTGCAGCCAATCTTAATTAGCGAGCGACTGACAATAAAAGCTCAGGGTGTGACTCTGGGATCCATTCATTCCGGGTTGAGATTCTCTGAAGTCGATGACTAAGCGGCCATATTAGAGCTCAAGGCTGCTCCTTAATGAACACGCTGCCTGACAAACACTCCAAATACCGCAACGATGGGCGGTCATGTCGTGTGGAAATTGAATTAGAGCGCTGAGGAGGAGGGTGAGCTCAGTGAGGGGGAGTCAATGCCCACCTACCCTTGAGCTGCGGCCCTGGGAAATCAAACAAACAGAGTGTGATAAAGCAGCAAACAATCGTCCATCACAGCCCCCGCTATCGCATCTGAGGAGCGGAGAGAACGCAGCATGATAGCTTCTCTCCTAATGACTTTCCTCTTCATTAGATTCATCTGAGCTTCAGTCGCTTAGCACTCAAAGTCAGATAATGTTTGTGCCCGGAGCACAAAGCCCCTTCATTAACCTTTAAAAGGACTCACACACACCCTGAGATACGGATGCTGAAGTACTGTGAAAGTTCAGTGTGAGAACTGCATCAGATTTGCTGATTCCACCCCAATCTTTCATCTAGCTGTCCGTCTTCTTACCTATCAGTGAGTTTAATCAAGTGACGGAGATCCGTCTGCGGCACAAATGGTTTTCTCTGAGCGGATTGCACTGAAATTGTCCTTCACTCTCACAAACAAATCTAATCATACTCTTGAGTTGCCGAGGACTGGCGATCTATGCTTGGTAAATGTCGGAGAGCCTCATAGAGGCATGTACGAGAGCTTCATATGTGGTAAGGACTCCGTTTCATTACTTCCACCTTGTATCGAAGAATTTCCGGCATATTTATTGCACCCATGGATAATTTATGCCATGAATAGTCTACTATATTGTTTATTAAATACTCTCTTTCTCTAAAAATGGATATAAAGAATTTAAATTATATATACAAAATAAGTTTGTGTTTACATAATATATGTGTGTGTTTATATTTATTATGTATATATAAATACACTCACATACAGTATATATTTTGGAAATATTTACATGCATATACATTTATATATTTATATTCTTATATTTTATATTATATCTAAATACATTTCATATATAAACATAACATAATTTTCTTAAATATATACATATATATGCATGTGTTCGCATTTATATATACATAATAAATATACACAGCACACACACATATATTATGGAAACAAAAACTTATTTTGGATGCGATTAATCGCGATTAATCGTTTGACAGCACGAATATATAATTTATTTATTTACACTACTACTACTACTACTAATAATAATAATAACAACTTTATGTGTACATATGCATGTATATGTAAATAATTTGAAATAATTTGATTCACATTTATTTTCGTAGTACACTGTAAAATAAAATAACAGCATATAACAGTAGTAAATAAAATATTATTAATTATATTAATAATTATATAATAATTACATTAAATATTAAACATTTAAAATATATTATTTTATTTAAATTCTTTATATGTATATGGAAATTTATTAACAATAAATACATTTATTTTACATTTATTATAAATAAACATACATATGGGCATATACTGCACACATGTATGTTTATGTACTGCTTACAGAAATGGTCCTTTCACAAACGAATCTAATAAGCATGTGTAAGTGCTTGGTACAGGGTAAGAACTCTGTTTTATTACTGCTACCTCATCCTTGAGGCACACTGAAAAGCATCCTGCAAATTTAATGCACCCACGGATAATTTATGCCATGAATTCTGCAGCCCCATAAACGCGTCTTTCTCCAAAGCAACTCGAGCCGCCCGTGAGAATTACTTTACGTTGAAAGATGCAAAGGAGCATGAGAGTACCTGGAGGCGCTGACAGCTAACACAGCTGCTCCAAGTTCAATGAATCTCTTCCCAGGCAAAGCGGTCCAGAGCACAGCATCATCAAACGAGCGCCACATCCTTTCTTCAGGCCTCAGCCTCTCAAAGAGATCGAAGTCCAGATGGAGTGCTACGACACGGCCGACGCTGCTTTATGTACCTATTAAATATGCTTGATCCAAGCGATCAAAATCAAGGCAAATCCAATCTCCATCTTTCTCTTCATCTCACGCCGAACAACAAACAGCCATCAGCTCTGAAGTAAAGTTCCTTCCAGGCCTGCCGGTGCAGATAGGAGATGTGTGCCGAGTTTAAAGGTGAGCTTGACAGAATTATCGCAGGCTTTTTCTGTCTGAAAAAAGCCTTCGGGATGAGAGCTGATGAAGGCAGTGCTGGGAATCTGGATGCAACACGAATCCGATACGTCCTGACAGTTCAGGAAAACAGAGTGCTGACATCTCAGTGGTCGATTAAAAGATACAAGGAGTAGATACACAATCTGTAACAAGACAAACTGAACACTGGTTTAGTTTAATGTACATTATACTCCACTAGCTGCACCAGATTGAATTTCAAAAATAACAGGTTTTAGTGAGTGACGTGTGGCCAAGTATGGTGACCCATACTAGGAATTAGTGCTCTGCATTTAACCCATCCTTAGTGTGCACACACACAGCAGTGAACACACACACCGTGAGCACACACCCGGAGCAGTGGGCAGCCATTTATGCTGCGGCGCCCGGGGAGCAGTTGGGGGTTTGGTGCCTTGCTCAAGGGCACCTCAGTCGTGGTATTGAAGGTGGAGAGAGCGCTGTACATTCACTCCCCCCACCTACAATCCCTGCTGGTATGAGACTTGAACCCACAACCTTTGGGTTAGGAGTCCGACTCTCTAACCTTTAGGCCATGACTTCCCCTGACAGTTCAGGAACACTGTGACTGCAATTGTTCAGACAAACAAGATCTCTTCAGAAAGCTTACGAAACAAAACAAAAGAGAATGAGAAGAAAAAAATCAAGTATTTTTAGCATAAATTAATAAAGACTTTGCCTCTAAACTCAACATTAAATGTTTCCACAAGCATTTCCATCCATAATGTGCATCTTGAATGCTTCATTTATTTTTTTATTTGAAACAGCATTAAATTACTGTATATACTAACATTTGGCCAGATTTTTTAGCAACAGTTCTAATGCAAATTCTAATGCAAAAAAACAGTAATATAAATGAAAATCTATTTATTTATTTTTATTTAATATGTATTCATAACTTTATATTTTTGAGGCACTTCAAAACTTCTACTGGTTTATTGATTTATTATATACATATATACACTTATATAAATGTAAATAAATAAACTGCAGGCCTGTTATATAATGAATAATATATATGAATATTTATACAATTTATTTATAAATATACATTTTTAAGCATATCAATTAACTATACATATATTTTATAAATATTTATATATCGTTTATTATTTTTAATTATTTCACTATATTATTTATTTAGTTTTAAACAAATACATTGAACACATTTTTAATTATATATATATATATATATATATATATTAAATTAAATTATAAAATATAAAGTAAAATGATATAAATGTATTAAATATTTACTTTTCATTAATATTTAATTATTATATATTATATAAATTATTTATAGTATAATTTTATCAGGAAAATGTGTTAAAGTAAATAGGGCAATTTTGATTTCATGTTGACTTTAAGGTTTGTTATTAATTCCGACAGAAAAAAACAAAAACAAAAAAAAAAAACAAGAAATTGCCATTTAGTCATTTTTATCCAACCATACAGACAAGAACTGAAATGTCAGTGCTATCTATATCTGTTGATTGTTATTTGTTTCTATTTGTGTGAGTTTTCTCCAGCTGAAAATAGTTCAATAGCATGAGTTGACCCACTTTTTCCCCCCACAGAAAAGAGGGCAAGGAAAAGCGATACTCTGGGAGTAAAAAAAAAAGACCTAATGAACCTGTATTTGCATTTGGCATTTGCATGTAGAGCGGTAATAAAGGGCATTTTTGGCCCTGGTTGAGATCAGGGGGATGTGTAGTCATTATAAGCACTCAGATATCTATACAAATGGGGCTCCTGTTCAGACAAGCAGCCTAACCTGTGGGACGCAGGTATTTTGACCCGTCTTTACTCACATACTCACATAAATCGTACAGCAAATGCATCAAGAAACCCAAAGCGAGCAGCTGTAGGGTGTTCTCTTGCATCGGGTTATGACTGCACTCTCGCTCGTCCAAACGTGTTATTTGCTAATTACACTAAACATCTCTTGAACGCTTCTTATCCAGTCACCCTATGCATTAGGACGCATTGCAATCAGCTATTTGTACAATTACTGTGTTTGGCTATTAAATTTGGAGCTGTACCAAGCATTGTGAAACCTTTTCCCTCAAGGTGCTGGAAAGGAGGGCAAATATCTGTGTCTCACAAACACAGATGTGGATATATGGGACAGGAACGAGCTGCTCACAGACTGTGTGTTTTGTACCGGATCAGACGCAAGGGCAAATATTATGACAGCAGAGTAAACCTACAGCTTTTTTTGTTTTGTGACCAAAGTCACAGTTTGACAGCAAATAAATTGCACAGCAGTTCGGGCAATTAATATTGAGCTTGGCAGAGCTTATTGGCAGAAAAAAGGAAGATTTTGGTTTTGATCAAGGGCTAAAGTGTGACAAATTAAGACCTCGCAGTCAATTCACTTACAAGGTGCCTATTTGAATTATAGTAACAAAATGACCCCGGTCTGAGTAAAACTAATTACACTTACATTAAAAAAATACCAAAAAAAGTAAGGTTTTCTGCAAACAGAAGTGCAATGGTACCATATTTATTGAGGAACCATGAGGTACCATGTAAATACCATGGTATATGAATTTTAGTATAATTAAAAAATTGGGGAAAAAAAGGTTAATAACTACTAAAAAAATGACAAAAGCACCTAAAATAACTAAAACTTAAAATTAACTAAAATTAAAATGAAAACTGAAAATATAAAATAAAAGCTATTATTAGCTTAAAATATGAATAAATACTATAATAGTATATAAACACTATAAATAAATATGAATAAGCATAAATAAATGTTTGAAAAAAAAATGCAGTTGAAATTTTTTTTTTTGCACGAACTATTCCTTTAGGCTACCAAAAAGAAAGACTTACAGTATATTACTTTATGAAATGAAGCTAAATGTATGTATATAATAAATGACCATTGACAAAATCTTTCCCCCCATTGTAAATGCATTTTGTTAGTACTATTGTTTTTGTAGTCAATTACATGTACATATGTCTGAACACAGACACTATAAAGCACTCCCCATCTGTCCTAGACATTTACGTATTAACTGAGTGCACCCAGAGTGCAATAAAAGGCAAAGTCATTACTGCTGCCCATCAGATGTAATTCTATGCTACATTGACCTTTCTTATTAACTGCGACATACTCAAGTGGTTTTTAGTGCAGCAGAGTAAAGAGTTTTCACCTCCAGTTTAAATGTCCAGCGCTATGACAAAACAACCCGTTCTATTCCACAACAACACATAACAGCAGTGAGTTCAGCAGCACCAGACGACTGGCAGGGAGACACTATTAACACGGCAGAAACTCAGGGGGAACAGAAATTACTTCAACAAAAACAGTGTCGCTGGAAGCAGGAGGTTTGACACTCTTAAAATGACGAGTCAGCTTGTGAAATATACACACAAGTCAGTGATAGATACCTGAGTGTGGAAAACGTGCTGAACTATAAAACGCTAACTAGTCACTTGCTAATGCAGTGAATGGGTGCCGTCAGAATGAGAGTCCAAACAGCTGATAAAAACATCACAATAATCCACAAGTAATCCACACCACTCCAGTCCATCAATTAACATCTTGAGAAGCCAAAAGCTGCGTGTTTATAAGAAACAAATCTATTATGAATGCGTTTTTAACTTTTAAACCATTGCTTTCAGCTAAAATACGAGTCCATAATCCATAATAATGCTTCCTCCAGTGAAAAAGTGATCTTATCTGAATCAGGAGAGACATATGCATTCATATGTTAACAAGTGAAAACAGTCGAAAACAACTCTAAATAAATATGTGGGTGGATTTTGATGTGAGAGACAGGAGATGGACTTTTTCACTGGAGGAAGCATTATTATGGATTATGGACTTGTATTTGGCCAGAAGTGACAGTTTAAAGTTAAAAACGTCTTAATGATAGATTTCTTTCTTACAAACACGCAGGTTTTTGCTACACAAGTCATTAATTGATGGACTGGAGTGGTGTGGATTACTTGTGGATTATTGTGATGTTTTTATTAGCTGTTTGGACTCTCATTCTGACGGCACCCATTCACTGCAGAGGATCCTTTGGTGAAGTGATTCTCCAAATCAGTTCTGATGAAGAAACAAACTCATCTACATAACTACTACACAAGTAACAAAGCAGAATTGCAGTTCATTCTGGTCACTTAAAAAGGAAGAAATTTTCTCTCCTGCATGTCCAACCAACGACAGTCGTTTTATGTCCAAAAAAGCGGATCAGGCACACTGACAATAGGGTCAAATGGTTGAGACAGAAATGATCATGTAATCCAGGTACAAAACGAGTTATATTTCACTGGACTTTCCATTTGCAATTACATATCTGTAAAGGTTAAGTCACAATCAAACTGACCATCAATCTAAGTCCACCCTGCAATATAATGGACAAAATCAATAAAAAAACACTGAAAATATCAAAGGATTTGCGGTCACACGGAGGAATCAATAAAATGAAGATAGCCAGAAAATGCTGAAAATGCCCTGAGGATTATTGAACCAAACTCATTTTATCCCATCCTACGGTTTATTTGATTTGTCATTTTATCAAGCAGCTTTTAAGTGAGAGAACTTACGAAGACCAAAGTGTAAAGTCACACCTGACTGATATGAACAAATCTCTCATCTTTCAAAAAGCTTGTTTAGTATCATATTTCGTTCCTTTTAACCAACAATTCCTGCCGTAACTCCACGTCAACACAATATATTTTGCCATCTGCCAACTAGATTTTTAATTACTGTCCATCTCTTATTCTTTTGTCACATCTGTGACCGTTTCTATCACATTCTGGAGGAGATGTTGTAATGGTGGCTTGAATGCTGCACACCTGAAACAGGACAGCAGTTACAGTAATGCTTTCATTGCTCAGAGCGACGAAAATGCATTTCAGTATAATTCAATTTATTAAACTCTAATTAGACGGTGACATTTACACACACTGAATGATATTGTTCATTACTTCAGCCATCGAGAGCAGACAAATACAGGATAGTGCAATGGCTGGTCTGATGTATTAGAGCACACATCCACATGTTTGAACATGTCAGAAACATCACAAAACTGTAACGACAAATCAGCTCAATCAAAACCCACCGGACTCCGTCAGGACAGGACCACCAAGTGAAAATTGAATGAGGAAGATAAGGGATCCTGGGGATTTACAGGATAATGCGTCTTGGCAAGTGCAGTGACTGCGAACAACATCTCTGAAACCTGAATATCTAAACAAAATTGAAATGCTTTTGGTCTGTTTCTCAAAAGATCAGAGCCTATTAGGCTCTCAAAAACTATTTAAAAACAAAATAAAAACAAGATGTTTGTCTTTTTAGTAACATTTAAAACACAATTTAAAAAAAGCTAATGTCTGAATGGGGTTTCAAATAAAATAAAATAAAACAAAATAAACTAAAATAAAACAAAATAAACTAAAACAAAACAAATAAAATAAAATAAATGAGATTTATACATCATCTGAAACATCTAAATAATCTTTCCATTGATGTATGGTTTGTTAGGATAGGACAATATTTGGCCGAGATACAACTATTTGAAAATCTGGAATCTGAGGGTGCAAAAAAATATTGATATAAAAAAAATATTTAATATCAAAATATTGAGAAAATCGCCTTTAAAGTTGTCCAAATGAAGTTCTTAACAATGCATAATACTAATCACAATTTAAGTTTTGATATATTTACGGTAAGAAATTTACAAAATATCTTCATGGAACATGATCTTTACTTAATATCCTAATGATTTTTGGCATAAAAGAAAAATCGATAATTTTGACCCATACAATGTTTTTTGGCTATTGCTAAAAAATACCTAAGCGACTTAAGACTGGTTTTGTGGTCCAGGGTCACAAAACAAAACAAAACAAAACACAATAGAATAAAATAGAATAGAATAAAGAATAACATTTTTTTTTATTATTAAATTAGTTGATACTGGTTGTTGATATGTGGAATTCATAATGTTCATTATAACTTTTCATTAGATTTTAAAGAATTTGAATATTTCATTTTATAAAAGTAAAAATTCCTTTTTACGCACACACGCACACACACACACACACACACACACACATACAACATATCAAATGAAATTTACAAAAGTAATTGCAGATACACACAAAGCATTTTAAATGCAAGTAAAGTGTCTACTTTAATGTTTTAAAAAAGTGAAAATTTTCATTCAGCACAAGAGACATATTTATGTAAAAATAAAACAACAATTATTCTGATCTGTACTTATTAAAATATATAAAATAATATGTTATCATACTAAATTTTATTATATTTTAGATGATTAAAACTTCTTGCATTTTTACTCTTTTTTTAATTACCATAAAATATTCTAATTCAATTATTTATTTATATACATACATACATAAATACACACACACGTGGTGCAAGAAACGGGTAACAGTACCGATCACCCATCAAAGTGTAACATGCGTATCTGAGGGAAATGGGGTTTGCATGTGCAGAGAGCAGAACGTGTGTCTGCGGCGTGAGCATCTGCTCGGGTCAAACTGCTGTGCAAACGAGGGTAAGAACAAACTCTAATTAAAAGCACATTAATCTAAACTAATTTACCAGCGAGCAGCCGGGCCGAGGTCAGCAGCAGTCCTCATGTGTTATGATATGTCTGTTGTCTCAGTATCTTCCCACGACCCTTCAGTCTTGCCTGACTGCACTGGGTGAGCTTGGGACCCACGGGTGCGACTGGAGGAACAGGTACTAATGAGACACTCTTTATTTCTCATTAGAATTGTTCTCTTTATGAAAAACAATTCACAGGTTTTGTGATGCCTTGAAATGAAGCAGTGACTTCACGCCAGTGGCCTGCTTAGAATATTTATATTTTCTTTTGCAGCATTAATTAACATGAGATGAATTGGCAGCTGATTAATTTCAAAGGTTCTGGCAACCCAGCAGTGCACAGACACTATACATGACTTGTAAATGTATGTCTGCTTTGTTCTTGAACTGCATATCCTCCATAACTACACTCATAATCAGCCTGTTTTAAAGGCTCATATAATGAGGAATCTAATCTTCCTTCATCTTGTGCAATAAGAGTTCATGTAATTGAAAACATACTGTAACTTTAAAAACCCAAAACCTCATTCTTGCATTCGTTCTGCAGTATTTTATAAATGTTCGTCTACATACGCATGTGTCAGATGGACGGCCGCTGGGTTGCATTTTGCTACTTTTCCAGTGTTGAGAAACATATTTTCAGACTGAAGCATATGCTTGTTTTTATGCTGTTAGTTAAAACCGTTGAAGTTTTATGACTCACTGCATCCTAAACAAATACATAGAACTGTAAAAAAAATAATAATACAATAATAAATAAAAACGTCTCAGGTTACTTATGTAACCATGGTTCCCTGAATGCCTCCCGCTCGATGCCTCAGCAAGAGGGGATATCCTGGTGATCGGGAAACCCCTCAGGGCGACCCAGATACGGTAGACCAGTCAGGGTAGCATGAAATCGTAACCCCAGCCCGGACGTCCAGGAAATTTTTGCAGTGACGCGCCGGGGGCCTGATGATCACGAACGCTCCCGCAGAAGCCTGTGTTATGGCCGCATGATCCAGGAAGTATGAAGCCGAAACCCGGCTTTTCTTACTGTCTGGACATATATCGACGAGTGAAATAAACACTGCAAGTCGAACACCCAGTTTCTGAACCCAGCAGAGGGGGTGCCCATCGAGAGGATCTACGAGGCATCCCCATAGCGACCCCTAGAGGACGCAGTTCGAAGTTCCCATGAAAGGGAACATATGATATCTGTAACACTTGAGCTCACAACAATATATCTCAGGGACATTTCTACTCTGCAGAACCATTTTATTATGCTCACACAGCCTACTACAGACTTTTAGATAAATATTATTATACAGGCATGTTTTTTTTAAGTTACAAAGTTCAACTGGTTCTGCATAACAGGAATGACCTCTGACCTTTTAAACTGAATGGCTGAAGAGCAGGACAGTGTGCGAGATTCACACTACAACAGGCCTAGTGAAGATCAGAGTAAAAACAAGACAAAATGAGGGCAACACCACAAAAAAAGTCTCTAAATCTGTAGGAAAGTGCGTACAGGCTGCTAACCCATTTTTGGGGATGTGGTACAAGGTGGGTGATGTACTCTGGAGATCTGTGCTTCTCAGAGGCTTTGTGTGAGTTTATAAATAGCTGGAGGAAACAACAGATTGCGCATCAATGAATAATACTGTGAGGAAAGGAATAGCTGGAAGAGAGATGCTGGCACTTTACACTCACATGCCACGCCACAGCGCTTCACTACACACGGATCTGCTTCTGAACACACACACACACATACTAGGACACATTACTGCATCATCACAACAACAGACAACGTTACATTACTGGAAATGGAGACATTGTTACATACTGACCCTTAGTAAGGAACCAATCTAATTAACTAATAAACTAAACTAAAATGGATATTGCATCATTAGCTCAAATTTGCTTTCATTAGCTTTTGTTTTGTTTTGTTTTTAGTTTGGAACAGCTTATATGCTTGCAAAAAGTAACATAATCAAAAAAATATTAATAATTTTATTATGTTATGCACACAAACACTAAAATAAACAAATAGTAATAATAAGAAGCGATTAGAATAAGAAGCGAAGGGAGAAGTGATTAGTCAACAGAAGAGATGGACGGCAGCGCATGTTTGTAGATCTGTTGTAGATCTGTTGTTTAAATTATTTCTTGCTGCTATAAGGAATATTTCATTTTCTACCTATTTCTACTTTGTATTTTCGCTGTAGTTTGTATTTTTGATTGCACTTAATGGTAATTATAATAATTGCCGTCGGCTAAGAAGAGCCTGTGTTATTTGCATTCAGTTCAATTCAATTCAAGTTTATTTGTATAGCGCTTTTAACGATACAAATTGTTGCAAAGCAACTTTACAGAAAATTAAGTTTCTACAATATTTAGTAGTAGCTTATCAGTGGTGACTGTCAGTTAATGTACATATGGCAGAAATGTACGGAAAAATCAATTTCCTTCAATTTGCATTGTTCCCTTCCTGCACTTAAGTGCGAACTGTGGTTTTGATTTGAGCAATTGCCCTGCTATAGGCTATTGGCTGTGCTAATTACAAGGTGGCCACAGCGACTGTAGACTATTTAAACTGCTTGGTCACTGTCATAACTTGGGAGAAGCGATTAGTCAACAGAAGAGACACACATCATCAACACATCTCTCCTCACAGGCACCTCCCCCACTGCATTCAAGCAGGCTCGGGTAACCCCACTGCTCAAAAAACCTACATTAAACACTTTTTTTATAGACAGCTACAGACCTTTCTCTTTCCTTCAGCAAAAACCCTCAAACGAGTTGTTTTCAACCAGGTATCATTGTTTCTTTCACAGAACAACAAACTGGACACTAACCAGTCAGGTTTCAGGAGTGGCCATTCAATTGAGACTGCGCTACTGTCAGTCACGGAAGCCTTGCAGATTGCAAAAGCTGATTCCAAATCATCAGTTCTTATTCTGCTGGATCTATCTGCTGCTTTTGACACTGTCAATCATCAGATCCTACTGTCTGCCCTCTCATCACTGGGCATCACATCTATCTCACTGGTAGGTCTTTCAGGGTGTCCTGGGGAGGGGAGGTATCCAAAGAACATCAACTGGTCACTGGGGTTCCTCAGGGATCGGTTCTTAGACCCCTCCTCTTCTCCATATACACTACCTCACTGAGTCCCATCATACAGGCACATGGCTTCTCCTACCATTGCTATGCTGATGACACACAGCTCTATCTCTCATTTCAACCAGATGATCCAAGAGTAGCTGCACGGATCTCAGGCTGCCTGGCAATGCTCTTCTGGCTGGACTTCCATCAAGCACAATCAAACCTCTACAAATGATTCAGAATGCAACGGCACGACTGGTCTTTAACGAGCCCAAAAGAGCCTTCATACACTATAATATTATAACATCCATACACATCTCTTTCGACGCTACTTGACTTCATCCTAAATAAAAAAAAAAAAAAGTGTTGTCTTTCTCTTTATTTATTACTTCCCTTTCTAGCTTGTACTTATTTGAACAATGCCTAAGACTTGGTATTATGAGCACTTCCTGTGACTGTTTTCCTCTTTAAGAAGAATCGCTTTATGTATCCCCCAATTGTAAGTCACTTTGGATAAAAGCGTCTGCAAAATGACTAAATGTAAATGTAATGTTATTAATAATGTCTATTCCATTTGTTTGGGTGTACAACTTGTTGCACCAAGTAGTTTTTTTGCACTGAAAAAAAAGGTATTTTTAAATAAAATAGCTTTTTATTTTCCACTTGGACCACATTGTATGCATGCAAAAACTGAAATACACAAATAATAATTTTATTAATAATGTCTATTTAATTTGTTTAAGTATAAAGCTTGGTGCAACAAGTTGTTTTTTTGCACAGGAAAAAGTTGTATTTTTAAATAAAATAACTTTTTTTGGACCAGCTTGTATGCATGCAAAAATTAAAATACACAAATAACAATAATTTTATTAATGATGTCTATTTCAGTTGTTTAGGTGTAAAACATGGTGCACCAAGTGGTTTTTTTACACTGGAAATAGGGTATTTTTAAATTAATAATTTTTTTGACCTGCTTATATGCATGCCAGAATTAAAATAAACATATAAAAATAATTGTATTAACTATATCTATTCTGTTTGTTTAGGTGTAAAACTTGGTGCACCAAGTAGTATTTTGCACTGGAAAAAGGATATTTTTCTTCACTCTAAGGGTGAATGCCTGGTGTTTAGCAGCTAAATGTGGCTGGGCTATCATCTCTGGTCACTGAGGGCATGTGTGTGTGTGTGTGTGTGTGTGTGTGTGTGAAATGTAGCTGTGGGTTCGGTTTACACAAGCACTCGCACAGCTTATGTCTCAGAAAGCGCTCGCGCCTTGTGGCCTCGCTGATAAGAGGCCGCCATCAGCTCTGCTTTGTGATAGAAAACACGCAGCCGGAGACACTGGCCTCAGAGAAGACGAGTAAGGCTAA
The DNA here is from genome assembly GCF_001515605.1 of Sinocyclocheilus anshuiensis. Taxonomy (NCBI): domain Eukaryota; kingdom Metazoa; phylum Chordata; class Actinopteri; order Cypriniformes; family Cyprinidae; genus Sinocyclocheilus; species Sinocyclocheilus anshuiensis. The sequence goes on along the minus strand of NW_015552615.1, from coordinate 1,446,434 downwards.
AAAAAAAAGTCTATTATGCTCAATAGGCTTCTCTTAGATGTCTTCCATTCAAAAGCTAAGAGACAGAAAGAAAGAAGGAGCAATAAAAATATGGGATATTGTCCTGCTAGCAAATTGATTTTTCTCTCTGCAGTATAAGAAGCTGATGTGGCTGAGGTTTTACACAGCATGATGGCAGTGTAGCAAAATATTAATAAATAAAATAAATTAAAATAATAAAATATTTTAGGAATCAGTTGTGAACTTAAAATTATAAATGCCCTTTGACAACTAAACTAAACTACCAAAATAATAAAATAAAATAAAATAAAATAAAATGTAGGCATCATTTGTGGGCCTAAAATAATAAATATAATTTGACAACTGAACTATACTGAACTAAAACCTAAAATTAAATACATTTTAGGCATCAGTTGAGGTAAACTAAACTTACTAACATATTAGATCAAATTAAATTTTACTGTCATTTTGCAGAGTACAAGCACAGAGCAAATACAATGCAATAAAATGAAATAAAATACAGTAAATTAAATATAATAATCAGTTATGGGCTTAAAATAATAATACCCTTTGACAATAGAACATAAATGAAATAAAACAAAATAAAATAAATAAAATAAAACTGAATGAATGAATGAATAAATGAATAAATAAATATGGTGCCTAGAATTATAAATACCCTTTGACAACCTCTTTTGAATGAAAAATAATATTATATCCATTTGCCATATAGTGACATCAAAGGCAACACACAGGGACAATTTCATAAGCAATTCTTTTGTTGCTTACATAAAAGCTAATTTAATCAGAATACAAGGTTAATTTACGACGATTAAAGGAGACATATGCCTTTTAGCCACATAATTTTGGTTGTAGTTGGAGCCCTTTGGTTTAAAAACAAATCATGAAGCCAAAATTAGTTCTTTTAACTAATGGAATCATTTTGAGTTGCATTGAACAACAGAAATGCAAGCAGCCATCGTGCCAAATTCCACGTTGAATAAGCGGTGCGCGGGCATGTGTGAGAACAAGAGCAAAAATAAGTAACGGACTGGCGGATCTGTGAGGATGGGGGTTAAAGAGAGAGAAACGAAATGGCCTCTTGATTTCCCTCAGGTGACGGAGGAGATGTGTTGACGGACTGTGACCCTGCGGTCTCTACCAACACAGAAATAGCCATTACTGTGAAGAAACAGGTTAAGTGGGAATGTTATGAAACTGGTGTAGGATTCACCAGCCGTACTCATCTGTTCCATTAAGTGCATTAAACACACATATTTAATGCACTACTTCACATTTACAGCTTTATGTTTCCGATAGACAGGCTGCGATGCACTTGTGAATAAAACACCACGCTGAGTGCAAAGTGAACTCTATCTAATGGGTAGGCCGTCTGTTTATAGTTCACGCATAAGGCTGACAGATTCTGAGAAATATGACTTCTGTAGACGGAAGTGAATGCACTGCTCTTAAGCTTTCACTTTCAATGCTTTCTGCGAAATAACATTGCTAAGGAACTAAAAACATCACTATTACTTCTGCTGAAAAACACTAAAATAAAATAATAAAATAAAATAAAATAAAATAAAATAAAATAAAATAAAATAAAATAAAATAAAATAAAATAAAATAAAATAAAATAAAATAAAATAAAATAAAATAAAATAAAATAAAATAAAATAAAATAAAATAAAATAAAATAAAATAAAATAAAATAAAATAAAATAAAATAAAATAAAATATAAAATAAAATAATAAAATAAAATAAAATAAAATAAAATAAAATGTAGGCATCATTTGTGGGCCTAAAATAATAAATATCATTTGACAACTGAACTATACTGAACTAAAACCTAAAGTTAAATACATTTTAGGCATCAGCTGAGGTAAACTAAACTTAACTAACACATTAGATCAAATTTTATTTTAATGTCATTTTGCAGAGTACAAGCACAGAGCCAATACAATGTAATAAAATTAAATAAATTAAATAAAATAATCAGTTATGGGCTTAAAATAATAATACCCTTTGACAACGGAACATAAATGAAATAAAATAAAACAAAATAAAATAAAACAATGAATGAATTAATAAATTAATAAATAAAACTGAATGAATGAATGAACAAATAAATAAATAAATATGGTGACTAGAATTATAAATACCCTTAGCAACATTGCTAAGGAACTAAAAACATCACTATTACTACTGCTGAAAAACACTAAAGCTAGTTCTGAAGACAGAACTTGAGCTATTTCTACAGACCAGAACATCACTGAGTTCAGAGTCGCCTCTTTTGACTTGAGTCATCAAATAACCACCCAAAACAACCCTATAAAATAAAATAATAATAATAATAAAAAAACAAATACAATAAATATTTTAGGCATCAGTTGGGCCTAAAATAATAAAAGTCCTTTGATAAAATTTGATAAAATAAAATAATAAATACCCTCTGGGAACTGAAAATTTTGCTTACATAAAAGCTTATTTCATCAAGATACAAGGTTAAATTATGACCATTAAAGGAGAAATATGCTTTTTAGCTGATTACATAAATACATATACTGATTACATAAAATAAAAAAGATTAAAAAAAGAAAAAACAGAAATAAAATACAATGCATAAAATAAAAAAAAAAAATTAAGTATCAATTGTGGGACTAAAATAACAAATATTCTCTCTTTTGAGTCCACAAATACAAGCCCTGGCAAAAAATGATGGAATCACCACGCTTAGAAGATGTTCACCCAAAGTTTTGACTTAATAACAAATAAACAAATCACAGATATATGACACAAAACAATTTTTGCTTGATAATTCAACACTGTTTATGTGAAGCATACCACAAACAAATTAAATTAAAACATTTTAATTAATGGAAAATTGTTTTCCATATCAAGTAGAGGAAAAAATTATGGAATCTTTCAATGTTGAGAAAAAAAATGGAATCAGCTTATAATTTGCATTTCTGAAATAAATACCGGCACATATCTAAAATGCTAATTAGTCAGCAGTTAAAAGAGAGTGCTTCCAGACCTTAACGAGCTGTTGGACTTGGCTAATTGAGGCCATGTCCACATGTACACGGGTATTTTTATAAACAGAGTTTTTCCTTCTTCCGTTTTAAAAAAAATCTCCATCCACATGAAAACGCAAACGCATGCTATGAAGCACTGTCAAGAGCATGCCAAACCAAGAGGTGGCGATATAATCTCAACAGTAAAGCCATGTTGGCCAATCAGAAGCCTGAAAAAGTTTCCAGTAGGCGGAGATAACAGCGCATGCTCTGACGTCACAAGCCAAAAAACGTCTCAGGTTACGTATGTAACCCTAGTTCCTCGAGGGAACGAGACGCTGCTTCGAAAACGCTAGGGGAACGCCTTCTGCAACCCACGCTCTGAATCACATGTGAAATCAGTCCAATAGCTGAACGGGACGTCACGGCGGATGACGTCATGACCAGGAAGCTATAAAAGAAAGTGCGGCGGAGCCAGCGTCAGCTTCTAGGAATGAAGCAAGCGCCGGCAGGGACGCCGGAAGTATGGCACCGAGACGCAGCGTCTCGTTCCCTCGAGGAACTAGG
>NW_015552615.1:1435433-1442808 GCF_001515605.1 Sinocyclocheilus anshuiensis | reverse complement strand
ACTCGACGGAAGCGGGGCCAGCACCGCGAGGAACGCTGGCGAAGGCTCCCTCCTCAAAGAGAGCCCTCCAGGAGCGAAGCGAACGCAGTGGGAGGCGCTCGCAATGCGGGCAGCCAGCCCCCTCAAGAGCCGACTCTGCGTGCTTCGTTCCCAAGCAAACCACGCACAGGCTGTGTGTATCCCCACTCGTGATATAACGTGGGCAGGGAGGAACACACAACCTATAACGTGGCTTGCACTCGCCCTTTGCATGCTTTGTCTTAGCGTGAGCCTTAGACATAGCTGCTTATTAGACTTTTTTCTCACAATAGACAGACAACAATAAATATGACTGACACACACAGAGCGCTTCGCTGAATGACAGAAAGCTGACGCTGGCTCCGCCGCACTTGCTTTTATAGCTTCCTGGTCATGACGTCATCCGCCGTGACGTCCCGTTCAGCTATTGGACTGATTTCACATGTGATTCAGAGCGTGGGTCGCAGAAGGCGTTCCCCTAGCGTTTTCGACGCAGCTCGAGTTCCTGAAGAGGAACCTCCGGTTTTGCTGTCTACACGATAACATTGCAACCGCGGAGTTTTTGAAAATCTGCACCCTGGCAGGAGTTTTCAAAAATGTTCGGTTTCAGTGAACTGGTGCTGCGTTTGCGTGTGGACGAACGGCCAAACCGTGTAGAAAAAGCTGCAGTTTTAAAAATAACCGCGTTCATGTGGACAGGGCCTTAAAGGAAACTGAAAGGAGAGCTGTCTGTTGAAACAATGGAAAGGATTATAAAACTCCTTCAAGAAGGAAATCCATCATAAAAGAAGTTGGATGTTCCTAGTCAGCTGTTTCTAAAATTTGTTATAAGTATAAACAAACTGAAAGGAGAGCTGTCTGTTGAAACAATGGAAAGGATTATAAAACTCCTTCAAGAAGGAAATCCATCATAAAAGAAGTTGGATGTTCCTAGTCAGCTGTTTCTAAAATTTGGTGCAAGTATAAACAAAATGGAAAGGTTACAAAAGGAAAACATACAGGCAGACCAAGGAAGACCTCAAAGCCTCAGGACAGAAAACGCAAAGCAATTTGCCTTGAAAATAGAAAATGCACAACGAAACAAATGAAAAACAAATGGGCGGAAACAGGAGTCAATGTGTTTGACAGAACTGTAAGAAACCGGCTGAATGAAATGGGATTTAAATATAGAAAAGCCAAACGAAAACTAGCATTAACACCTAACCAGAAGAAAACAAGGTTACAGTGGGCTAAAGAGAAGCAGTCATGGAGTGTGGATGATTGGATGAATCACGAATCTGCACTGGACAAGGAGATGATGCTGGAACTTTTGTCTGGTGCCGTTCTAATGAAATGTATAAAGATGACTGCCTGAAGAAAACAACCAAATTTCTCAACTCATTTATGAGATGGGGTTGCATGTCAGGTAAAGAACCAGGGGAAATGGCAATCCTCACCTCAACAGTCAATGCACAAGTGTACATTGAAATTTTGGACACTTTTCTCATTCCATCAATAGAATAGAATTGCCACAGAGCAAAGAGTGTTAAAGCTTTTCTTCAGGAAAGGCATATCAACTCAATGACATGGCCAGCAAACCGTCCGGATCTCAATCCGATTGAAAATTCATGACAAGGCTCCATCTTGCAAAGCTGATCTGTCAACCGCTATTCGACAAAGTTGGAACCAGCTTGATGAAGAATATTGTTTTTCCATTAGTGAAGTCCATGCCCCAAAGAATTCAGACAGTCATAAAAGCAAGAGGAGGAGCAACAAAGTACTAACTGTGTGTTTTGGTAGATGATTCCATAATTTTTTCCTCAACATTGAATGATTCCTTATTTTTTTCCTCTACTTGATATGTAAAACAAATGTTCATTAATTAAAAGAGTTTAATATCTTTTTTTTTTTTTTGAGGTATGTTTCACATAACCAGAATGTTGAATTATTAAAATTGTTTTGTGTGATATCTGTGATTCGTTTATTTGTTATGAAGTAAAAAAATTGGGTAAACAACATCTAAATGTGGTGATTCCATAATTTTTGCAAGGGGTTGTAACCACCCTAGCAACCACCCAAAGCAACCCTAGCAACAGTCTAGAACCACCCAGAACTCCCTAGCAACCACAGAGCAAACCTAATCAGTTTTTACATGCACAGAAATGATTAAAATGCAAGGCTGTTCAGATGATCTGCTCCTCAACAGACGTCTTAAAGATATATGTGTGCAAAAGTCCCTTAGCAACTGCATTGCAACCACCCTGGTAACCTCCCACAACACTGACTTTTGCACAATCAAACACCACTCAGATTTTCTGCAGCAGTTGAAAAGACCTACTTAGCAATACGACAGCAATAAAAAGAGAAGCATATGGAAAATTGCAGCATTAACCTGAATGAATGTTCATAATGACATCATGACGGCTTTATGATGCTTTAGTGATTGAGCTGTCAATGATCTGATCATTTGAGTTCAGACTATTATATTCAGAAATATTGTGAACGGAGTGACTCAGAGAGCTTGCAGAGGTTTAGACGGCTTTAAAAGCTCTGTGACGTGACGTCTGAAGGGCCTCCGAGACATTCTAGTCCACTTGAAAGACCTGTCCAAAAGACAGAACTGCCTTCATGCTAAAACCTGACAGCACTTAAATCACATTTGGACTATTGCACTAAAGTATTGTCCAGAATCTGTGAAATGCTCACATAAAAAGTAGCAATCACTTCTGAAAGAACTGATTATAATTTAGGGCTTAAAATAAGTTACTCTGAGAAATGGATTTTATGAAAATGTTGCATGACTATTATTTTATACATGTATGTATCTGGCTTAGCAGATACCTCATTTATTTAAATAACACTATTTAAATGACAAACAATTAATTTAATTAATGTAGAATTATTACATTAATTAAATATATATTTTAAAAATAAATATTTTTTTGAAAAGACATTGAGCTATCCATCATTATTCTGAATTGCCTTAAATAAATAAATAAATAAACACAAACAAATAAATAAATAAATATGTACGAACTCAAGCTGCCGCTGCAGATCTGGATGAAGAACATGTAAATCTGCACCAGATGCTGTAGTTTAGTATTCTTTTTAAAGGGCTGGAACAAAAACAAGGATCCACATTTGCATGTTGTGTCTTCCTGTGCCTGCGGCGGTGGTTGTGGTTGGGCATCGCAGCATGGATGAGTCTGAGCCTGCTGCATCTCGTTCTCTCACAGATGTCTAAACATAAGCAAAATAAGCATTTTTATGCCTTGTACACAATACACTTAGTACACAGAGTCCGGGGAAATGCTTCTTTTTTTTTTTTTTTTGTTGGTTGTACAGCCCTTTACTATCATGTATGCAGAAAGCCAATAAAAGCACTCAGATTTAAGCAAATAAAGTGATGCAAGCCTAAGCAAACACCACTAATGATCGTTTTCAGACAGGTTACCAAACGCATTACACTGCAAATGAGCGACACGACATGAGAACACACAAGTACCATCCCTGACAAATAAGTAAGACTGACAGCGATGAATATTATATGTATTTATTTTTCAAAATGTTGCACTCTATCGCACATCAAACACTACTAAAACTAATAATAATATATTAATTATAATAATATTTAATTATATAATTGTTTATAATAATAAATTATTATAATTATTATTGTTATCATTAGACCTAAACAACACTAAAATTGGTTCAATCCAAATTTTCAATAAAAATTACTTGTTATTAGTCAGTTTTTTGGATGTAATAATATTATGTAAGGAAAACAGGTCAATTTAGCTCAAAGGGAATTATTTTTGATTTTATAGGGAATTGGGACAGAATCATTGTTTTACGGCTGATCAACTGAGTCGGCCAGCGATTCACTGAACGGGCCGTACAACATCAACTCTGCATGGATACTAATATCCAAAATATAGTGAAAACACTATTTATTAGCACAGTAACAAGATCGGCAGTTTAAAGATCAGCAAAACGTAACTCAGAACACGAAACTCTCAACGGAAAAGAAAAGAAACTAAAGTAAAAGAAAGAAAAGGGGAAAGTTTGACTAGACTAGGTGGTGTTTCTCCTCATGGTTTTAGAGGAGCTGCTGGCATGCAAGCCAGAGTACGCTGGAACGGCGCTCGAAGAATTCACGGGCAAAAAGCATGGCTAAAAGCCCTAATGCAAAAAGCAATGACTAAAAAAACGGCAAAAAGCATAATTTGATGGTGTCCTGAGTATTTAAACCGGGCTGTTGGACACATCCCAAATGGTGTCTTGACCAATTAGACATTGTCTTGGGGTTGTGGGTGTTGCTATGTTTCTCCTCCCAATACATGGCCCGAATTTAATTTGATGGTGTCCTGAGTATTTAAACCGGGCTGTTGGACACATCCCAAATGTTGTCTTGACCAGTTAGACCTTGTCTTAGCTTTGGGTGTTGCTGTGTTTCTCCTCCCAATACATAAATCAACATGTTATCTTATAGTCACATGGTCCGAATTTTCCCTCTCTTGCAGAGTATAATTTGGACATGATTTCTATAACAAGAATATAATACATTTTACAAAGTACTGATTGATTGAAACATTTAAAGCATGAAAATTCAAACTCCTGGATAACCCAACATGACATAATCCTATAAACTATTTAATAGTTATTCAAAAGAATACACAATGAGTGATTAGCACATGATAGTCAAATGTGTGGGTTACATGCATAATATGGAGTTATGCATAGAAACGATTAGTTGCTCATAAGTCCTTTTAGCATCATTTAGGTGCATATATAGATGTAAAGGCAGTTTCTGTGCCATTCTGTGAACGTTACGACATGTTCTGTGAAGACCAAAGGTCAAAAGGGTTTAGAAGGAATCTCAGTCTGGTCTTTGTCTTCTAGGTGGGGGGAAACCACCCAACGCGGTCTCTACTAATGATTTTCCTCATGTGATGGCCATGATATGCTGTATCTTTGACCATTAATCTTGGTTACTTGCCCCAAATTTGACAAACTCCTGCCTGAGTTGGAACTATCAATAAGTCTTCTTTTGTTTTAATGCTGTGAGCTGCTCAAAGCTGCTAGTTCGTTAGGCTCACTTCAGACTCGTGGCGCCAGGGTATCGTGGACAGATTTATGACGTTGTCTTGTCAAAAAATTTGTTGTTTACAAAAAATGTAAAGTAAAAAATGTAGTATTACTACTAATAATACAATAACTTTAGTTTGAATTATTATTATGGGACTTAATGCTAAAAAATGGTGAATAATCAACTTTTCAATGGAAAACATTATTATTATTAGAATAAATGGAAAAATGTATAATAATAATAATAACAATAATGGCAATAATAAACAATACAAATAATCCTATTTTTATTTGTAGCAGTACTATTATTATTATACAAAATAACTAATAATAATAAAACTATTATTATGATTATTATTCTTATTAGAAGTAGTAGTAGCAGTACATTTCTTTGTTTCTTTTTTCTTTTCATTTCTTTTTTTTTTTTTACCAGTCTTAACATTGTTGAAGTCCAGCATCAAACTCACTGGTCAGTTTCCAGTATATGTAAACAGACGAGACAAACATATGCATGTCAAAATATCAGATCTGTGCCAACACGTATCCTGATGGTGTAAATGCAGCGCTAGACACGGGTGTAAGCATGACACAGGAGTGATGATCACTACAGTCCTGAATGTGAAGATGCACACGCTAAACGACAGCCTGCGGCTCACGCAGAACAAGAGCCAGGCAATGAAAGCTGATTGGCTGCCGTCCCCGGGGTGTTTGACGGTAAGGGGATGGTGTAGGCTGTAATGAAGACGCAGGCAGTGTATCAGGAAAACCGGAAAAAGATGCGAGGTATTTGTGGAGGCCAGATGTGTGCCGAACATCAAATCCTCTGCAGCGATTCCACTGGAGCGCTGCTACAAATACCAATCACGGTCCCGCTGGTTGCCCTGGCAACAGCACTCCTCTCCAATATAGTGAGCAGCAGGCTTCTAAGGAGACGCTTCTCTTTTTTGACACCCTCCTTCCAGTTTCGAGCCCTTCTTCTCGGTTTATCGGTTTCTCTCCGTTTCACAGGTCTGACCAAAGATCTGGAGCGGTGAGGATGCTCTAGATGGACTCTAGATCTGTCCTCGTCTCTCCGCTGATGAACTTTCCCCTGCGGGACGCACCTTCACATCAAATTTCATGCCTCATGTGCTTCCTGCATGTTTGAGGGTAAAATCTAAGGTTGTTTACCTGCAGTGGACACGAGTTGAGCTCAATCCACAACATTTGTGGCATAATGTTGGAAAAAAAGTGAATATAGCCAAGACATAAATGTTAAAATACTCACTGTTGAACTGTATAGAAAAAATGGCATACTAACCTTTCCTGTGTAACTAGTAACTTTCCTGTTGCTAGTAGTATTATTAGTTTTATTTTAAAAATGACTAATAATAATAACAACAACAACAACACAATAATTATTACTAAAATCATTATAAGACAATGCTACAAATGGCTTACTAACCTTTTTCTGTGTAACTGTCAACCTCAATTGAAAAATAATTATTTCATTATTTGTCATATTTTATTATTAGCAGTAGTAATATTATTTGTAGCTTTTTCTTTTAAAATTATATAATAATTAATAATAATAAACAAAAAAATCTTGTTGATATTAGTAATATCAATAGTGATATTTATTAGTAGTAATAATAGTAGTTTTATAAAAAAAAAAAGTTTAATAACAACACCACCACAATAACCAAAATTAAAAATGGTGAAACAAATATTATTATTACTGAAAACTAAAAACCACTTTACTACTGCTGAAAAACAATAATAACTAGTTTTGAAGGAATATGAGCCATATCTACAGACCAGAATATCATGGAGAGCTCTGGATGGAATCTTTTGTCTTGAGCCAACAAATAACCACCCCATAATCCACCAAACACAGCCCTAACAACCATCCAGAATACCCTAGCAACCACCTAGAACACATTTTGTTAATGTGAGCGATCACGTCATGCATAAATATGATCATGTAACACATTATTGACTCTATATGCATTAAGTAATCCTATTTGTATTTGTAATGGACTTAAATGTATGTGCCTTTGTGAAAACCGCTGAAACGCTGCTTTAGCGTCTTATCTGTGTTCTCTTCCCTCGTACCTGGACTTCTTCTCTGCCTATTCTCTCCATCCATTATTAAAAACAACATGCTGTTCTTTTACACTCTGTTGGGTTCAGAACCACCAGACCGGCCTCTTCCACTCCACTGACACCAGCCCTTATCACTCACACACACACACACACACACACACACACACACACACACACACACACACACACACACAGGTCATCAGAT
>NW_015552615.1:1431481-1435278 GCF_001515605.1 Sinocyclocheilus anshuiensis | reverse complement strand
ACACACACACAGGTCATCAGATGGCAAAACCAGCACATGTTCAGGATCCAAGATCCAGACCGTTCCAATTCACCTGCATGTTCTGTTATAATGTGAATAATATAGAAATAAACTGAACTGCTTTTGAACGCAAGAGTCTGTGAACTCTAATAAAGGTTGAACTGTGGACTTTATGGTTCTTGCATCTTCATGATATAGATTAAAGTCAACATGAAATGACATTTGCAACCCATTTCTTTTGTTGTAACGTCACACTACTGTTAACAATTTTTTAATACTTTGAAATAAGATTGTTATGCCCATTAAAGCTGCATTTATTTGATAAAAGTTACAGTAAAAACTGTAATATTGTGAAATATTTTTACAATTTAATATAACAGTTTTCTAAGTGAATGTACTTTAAAATGTAATTTATTCCTGTGATCAAAGCTGAATTTTCAGCATCATTACTCCAGTCTTCAGTGTCACATGATCTTCAGAAATCATTCTAATATGCTGATTTGCTGCTCAAGAAACATTTCGGATTATTATCAATGTTGCAAACAGTTGTGCTGCTTCATATTTTTGTAGAAACCATGATACCGTTTCTTTTTCAGGATTCTTTGATGAATAGAAAGTTTAAAAGAACAGCATTTATTTGAAATAGAAATCTTTTATAAGGTTTTACGGTTACTTTGGATCATTTTCATGTTTTACCGCTGAATAAAAGTATTAATTTCTTTAAAAAAAAATCTTACTGATGTGAATCCTTTGAATAGTAGTGTGTGTCCAAGTGAAACTGAATATTTAATGAGGGAAAATTCATGGGTAGGATTTATTTTTATCCATGAAAAGTGTATAAATTTAGCTTATGATACTTCTCAGCCTCACTTCCTCATTATATGCTGTGATCACTTTACTATCTCTGTCAAAAAAGTAGCAAAAGATCAAAAATATTTAAAAAAGAGAAGCATAATTATTAGGCTGAGAGGACAAAAACTGAAGAGTTAAATACCACTGAAGGACCTTCTAGACTTGGGCCATAAATTGAATGGCATTTAATTCTCAGGAGATCTAAAGGTATCAATGTGCTCCTCAAATCCAAAAAGCCCAAGTCTGCAGTGCCCTCTATAGTCAGAACAAACATCAATCACTGAGAGAGAGAGAGAGAGAGAGATCCATTATTACAAGAACCTATAAACATCAGAACAGCTTTCAATGGTGAGTTGGACACATATTACAACATACAACACCCTAGCATTCGATGAGAATTAATTCAAAATTTTAGAATCACATACAAGTATCCGCCACATAACAAGCACTTGATTAATAATGACTCACATTTATGAGCACACATAATCTGTACTCTAACAAGCACAGAACTCGCTTCTACGTGATGTGTTCAATACTAAATGCACTTTCTGCACTGATGGCTTCTGCATATATCACTTGTTTCATGCTCTAATGAATATTTGCTAGTATCTCAGCAGCATTGTGCTCTCCTCTGACTATAATAATCTATTGCAATGAGAGGCAACGAAATTATTTTGATGAATGATGGATGCTTAAAAAACTAGAGAATGGTTTCTTGATGAATATGAACAGGGATGTATAATACAGTATATCAATGCCGTATCAGCCAATATGGCCATTTTTCCTAATAAATATTGATGAAAAAAAAATCCCTTTTAAAGGGCAATTCAACAAAAAATTATAAATTTTTGTGTAAACTACATACTAAATAATTATTGGTATATCTGTACCACAATTACAATATTGGTGCATACTTGTTTTCTCATTTGTGGTTAACCAAACAATATTTAATATATTTTAAGTAATAATTACATTACAGGAATAACTGTCATTCGTTTAAAAATGTTACCACCTAGCAACCACCAAGAAAACCCTAGCAACGGCAAGAAAAATCACTCCAAAAAACCTTAGCAACAACCCAGACTGCTTAGTATTGATGTACTGGGAAAAAAATAAAATAAAATAAATGTAAAACACCTCAACAAATTCTACCATGACTGTCTTAAATAACAGAACAGACAAGAAGTGCTTGCTGAGCGAAGCTCTGGCTTTCAGGAAAATATTGCATTTTAATGACATGCATTAGCACTCAGGCTATACAAAGAAGGCTAAATTGCCTCTGCCCTTCATGTCACAGCAAAGCTAGAGTTCTGTGAAATCATTCGCAGAGACAATCCTAGGCAGATGTTGGCGACTGCTCATGCGACGTGCCCATGTGAAACACATGAGTGTCTTAATCTAATTTTACAGCCAAGCATATTTGCCCAACAGGATTACAAAGAAAGACTCTCAAGAGCGCCACAAGAACCACCCGAGACGCCCAATCAATGGAAGCACCAATGCTAAAGCTTCTTACAGTGTCCTGAAGGATCGATTTATCCACATGTGACTGATGTCACACTTCACAAATGGTATCTTCACCATGTTGCATACTAGGAACAAAAGGCCTAAAATTTAAAATTATTCCAACATGCTGATGGAAAAAACGGATTTTGCCTGTTGAATGTGATCAAACTGGTTTTTGGAACATTTGGTCCACCAGTTTGATCAATATGATCTACAGGATTAACCTTGATCCCTACTAGTGTTTTTTTATTATTATTATTTACATACTATTTTAGAACTTATTATTACTTTCAAACAGCTTTACATTTTTATTTTCATTTTTACTTTTAAAAGTTTTCCTAATTTTGTCATTTTATGTGGTTTTGTCAATTTTGTTCCTTTTTGTTATTCTAACATTTACTTAGCTTCCATTTATTTTTACTTTAGATTTAGTAGTTTTAGTACTTCAACTTCTACTTGTTTTATTTCAGTTAGTTGCCAAGGCAATCTTTCTAATTTTTAATTTAGTTTATTTTGTCTTTATTTTGGTTTTATCTTTAGTTAACAATAATAACACATAAGCTGGAAGCCCATAAACCAACTGATCTGGAATTTTAAATAATCTTGTTAGGAAGTTAATCAACAAAGTTAATAAAAAACAACAAATCGTTGAGTTAAAAAAAAAAAATCAACAAATTATTAATTAAAACTAGCTAAAGCTTGATCTTCTAGCAGGGTAGCACATAATAAGTGTCCAATGGTATTAGTTTGGGACGGGGCCACATGACGAGTGTCCAATGATATGAGTTTGGGGGGGGGGGCTACATGACTTGCTGACCAATTGCAGACGAGGAACAGTCTGAGCGGCAAGAGCGAGTGTCGGGAATCTGTTTGGAAACAATCGTTATTTTTTGCTATGCTATTTTAGTGCTGCTAATGAAATGACTAATTGAAATGATTACTTCACCTTCAAGGTCTCACAGTGTGATCCCCTGTTCTTTTGCTTGATAAAGTTATTTTTTTTCCTAAGCGTGTCTAGATAAATGCAGAGTGGGGAGGATTATGCTAATGTGCCCTACGAGTAAACGAGGTTGAGACAGCTAAATGATACCCGGGCGTTTCAACAAGCCTCTGTTGCATTTGATTTACCCTCAATTTTAAAACTGAAAAAGACACGGAGGCATAAGCAGACACAACAAAACTAATCACATGCCTCATCGCTGGTAGAAAAAGCGAGGAAGAAACACTAATTTCTAGGGCTGGGTTTTGACACAAATTTCACGATTCGATTCGATTCTCATTCACAAGCTTGCGATTCGATTCGATATCGATTATTTTGGATATATATCAGGTACAGTACATGCCAAATTTTCTCAAGGAAAAAAAAATCTCTCAACTAATGCTGTAAAATATACATTATCAGAGAGTCAGTTGGTACTACATTACTATAATATTGAAGG
>NW_015552615.1:1405827-1431045 GCF_001515605.1 Sinocyclocheilus anshuiensis | reverse complement strand
AGAATCGATATCGTTCCGTAAAAATGAGAATCGATTAATATCGAGATATCGATATTTTTTACCCAGCCCTACTAATTTCTTTTTCATGCAACTGGGAAAAAACAATCAACGCTTTCTGTTTGCAGTGCATTATACCGCACGCATTATGATAGACCTATAGAAAAAAATATGTTTGTTACTGACGTTTTAGTTTGCTTTCAGCAACTACCGACAAGAGACGGCAGTCTGTCAGAAATCTCCCACAGAAAAAAAACTGCATGTCATATGACTTAATCAAAGCACATCACTGGCTAAACTAAGGTCTTCTCTTTCCAACAAAAAAACCGAGAATGTTCTCTTAAAGAGACAGTGGCAAGGAAATTAACACAAAGAGTATGTTGCCATATGGCTACACCATGCGGTAGAGGGTTAAAGTCGAAAAGATGTCTGATACAAAGAGCAACAAATGAAAAATATGGCATAAAAACATGATTTATCGGTTGAATACCAACCAAAATGCACAGCCCTATTGTATACAAGAAAAAGACAGATCGCTACAAGCTTCCCTTCCTCGAATGTGATGGAAATGTGATCGACACATTCACCAGCAAAAGCAACTCAATAAAGCGCAGCTGTTGCTTCAATTGTCCTGGCCAAATTCAATTAGAGGTGAGCGCTAATAGGTAAGCTGACTGCGGGCCATTCAATTAACAATGACACATTGACAGCGATGCTGCCGAACAACCATTTTATGCTGCTATTTGCTACTTCCGCTTCGAGAAAGAGACAGATAGAGAGAAAAAGAGCAAGCACTTGTCTTCCCACACACAAGAGTTACTGTACATGCTCTACATGAGAAAGGAAATCTGTAATGCATGCCCACACTTGTCTGTGTGGAAAAAAGACGAGGTGAGAAATCGAAACTGGAGGAAAACGCAAAAATGCAAGCATGTAATTTGAGGAAAGACCTGGGAAGATGTTCACCGACGGAGGTGAAATGTGACAACTAGTGCATTTGCAGAGGCATCCGAGTTGGTTTTGGATGTCGAGGCGTATGGGAAACTTGTGCATGACGTGTCGTCTCATCTACACCCTGTTCCCTGTAGGATACCACAGCCTGCTTTCAATTTGACTCCAGACACGGGCCACTATTAGAAATCTGGGGCTCTGCACATCTCGTCTCAGCCACAGAGCTATTTATTCTCGCCTCTTTGCCTTGTCACAGACAAAATCGATTTCAATTAAAACGACTACTGTGCTGAAAAAGTCCCTCCTCCGATGAAGTAGTCAAAGTCCCTCGTGATGCAGTAGAGTGAAGAGGTAGAGGGGAAATATGAAGTTAATTTCTTCAGATCTTACTCAGTAACTCTTTTATTCCCATGCACGGAAATGAGATCTCGTTAGTAGCTCACTTGTTTCCTCTAAACAGCATAAATGGAGATTTTTGCTGAACTTTCCAGCTTCTGAGGTTTTCTTCAAGACGACTAGACTCACATGTTTCTCCTTTCAAGTAGAGCTCAAGTCTGTAAAGTCAGATATCTCAATATGAACTCAAACATTTCTCACAGCACTTCACATTAATTTTAAGGCTCTCTTCTCTTTTTTGGATGCCAACTAGTGACTCGTTTGTGTCTGTATTTTAGGAAAAACATGGATATTTTAATGAAACAACCTCTAGAGCCACAAAAAAGCAACAGCTGAGCATTTACATTTTTCTACGCCAGTAGGAAAGAAAAACACAAATGAGATCTCCTTAATACCTAATTTGTTTCTCCTAGACAGCATTGAGATTAAATGGAAAACAAATGGAGGCTTTTGTTGAAGCCTTCTGAGAAAAGAAGACCCTAGAAGCTCTACAACCTTATCTCAGATATCAAGAACTCAAACATGTCTCAAAACTTTCTCAAATGATCTGAGCTGCCTGCTATCCACATTCATTTTATAGCTCTGCATGTCAACTGTGGACTCATTTGCATCTGTTTTATTGCTCCTTCAGAATTTTAGGAGTTAATACTTCAATGAAAATCCAACAAATCTCTAGACTAGAGCAACAAAAGAGCAATGATTGAGCAATAAAATTTTCATCTGTGCATATAGGATACACGACTGAGATCTCTTATATCTCAATTCTTCATCCTAGAGAGCACTGATACATTATTAAAAGGCACTTTAGGAGACACATCTGAGACAAAATTGATATTTCAACGTAACAAAACTAAGAACTTCATCAGACCTCTAGAGCCACAAAAGAGCAACATCTGAGCAATTACATTTTTATGTCAGTCGGAAATAAAAACTCAAATGAGGTCTCTTTAAGATATCAAAGGTTCATCAAAGACAGCACCGAGACATATTAGTAAAATGGATTGAGACACTTGACACATCTGAGATAAAATACTTCATTGTAACATAACTAAGAACTTCATCAAACCTAACATCTGAGCAATCACATTATGTCAGTGTGAAAGAAAAATGCAAATGCGGTCTCTTTACTACCTCAACTGTTTCTCCTAGCAGCACTGAGACCAAATGGAGACTTTTGAAGCCTTCAGAGCTCATTCTAATCTGAGCTGCCCTTCACATTTATTTTTTATAGCTCTGTACTCTTCTTGTACGAAAACTATCGTCTCGTTTGACTCTCAGAAACATCTGGGACCAATGTGATACTTCAATTAAAGCTATACAAAGAGCAACCAGAGATTATAAACCCTCCTCTGGGAACAAACACGCACACGTTTAGTTCGGCAGGCTCTGATTAGTTGTAACTAATGAATGCTCACTCATGCATGAATACAGCTCACGCCAAGGGAAGACAAGATTTTGACTTGTGCAATTGCACCTTTCCTCCTACAAGGAGACACGTCTAAATTCAATAACCATCAGCCGGTCTTCCCACACGCGCTCGTACCTACAGGAGGTGTGTACGGGAGGAGTGGAGCTCTGTTGTCTTATCTTGAGGGCAATCGCTGGCACAGCCGCTGTCAGTGACTCACTGAGGTGCGTGCGCACATACGTGCAAGCCCTGTGACAATAGTCCACGTGCGACGGGACGAGTGTCTTCCTCTCTTCCTCTTCATCCGTTTCTCCCCATCCCCCTCCCACAAAGAGCGTTACATAATGCGTGCATGGAATACTAAATGGAGAGGATGCCTTGGATTTCTCATGCGTGGGAGGGTTGCACTAAAATAGCTCAGATTATGCACTAGTGGCAGCACTACTGAAACGGCATTTGACTTCCTCCAGTAAATGGAACGAGTCTTTGCGTGCTTAAAACAGTTAGACTCCGACTGCTACGCTCTTGACCTCTTTTTCTACTCGCTGCATGAGGAAATCCTGGCCTGTACACCGACTGTTACCGCAAGCCGTTTAATTAATGTGAAACAGGATGGAGTCCAGAGCACTGAAGATGAAGGGACGCTTGTAAAAAAGAGATATTCTGGCATTATTTGCTCAGCCTCATGTCCGTTCAAAGCTGCATGACTTTCTTTCTTCTGTGAAACACAAAAGGAGAAGGTTAGCAGAATGTCTGATTTCTCCTTTCAATGAAAGTGGCTATCAAGTTCCAAAAAAGCAAGTGATTCATATGACATTCAGGAGGCATATGATAGCTTTGTGTCAAGAAAGAAGAATGGACTGATATCAAAGTCTTTATTTATTGAAAAGCAAACCATCCAGCTAAAACCCCAAAACATCACAGAATTCATCAAATCTATCCACTGCTAATATACAGGTTTGTGCTGCTGTTCACTATATATATATATATATATATATATATATATAATAGCAATTATAATATAATATAATATATAACCGAAATGTTCAATAAATAATTACATGAAATAATAATAATAATTATTATTATTATTATTATTATTATTGCAATAAATATAAATATAAAAAATAATATATAAAAACATCATCAGAAAAGTGAAAGACCCTGAAACATTATGAGGTCTGAAATAAAACTCAACAGGACTGCCCACCATCATTTGCTCCCTCATTCCTATACAATCGTTCGGTCTGTAAACTTTACAACCTGCCATAATGCAGCACAAGGTCTCTACGAGACGCATTAAAGAGCCACACTTGTTTCCAACCGCATCATGTTACTTTCCAGCAGCAGATTCCATAATGAATCTGAACACCTTTCAGATAAACAGGGTTGTGGCCGAAGCAAACAAAAGATGCGAGACACCTAAATCAGACGGCTGCTGCGTAAACATCCCATCTCCATTCGAGACAGAGAAAGCAATAGACACATTTTCTCGAAATGCGGAGAGAGATGCATTTTAATCTTGTGATGTCTTCATGCGACTGTTCCAAATTTATTACATGGTGGCGATGATTGAAGTCAAGCCCTCAGCGAATGTGAACTGAAAGGGGTCGGCCTGCTTTTCCATAAACAGCATCGGGGAGGGCTGATAACTCTGTGGCTCGTATGCAAATACACGATGGAACAAATGCATGGAAGTCGTTTCTATTTCTCCTCGCTTAGTAGCGCATAAATACTTTTTGATATGTAAATCTGCTGGTTACAGAGTCTCGCCATTGCAGCTCAGTTACTAAACTGCTCTGCCGGTCATGGCCGATTCATGAGAAAATGGGAGAAATAGCATGAGGAGAAAGGAAGGAGGCTGTCACTGAACATTAGCCATGCACATCTCGCTCCATGCATCTGGCCTTTGTACTTTGAACTGAACGAGGAGGTCTGGGGGCGTTCAAGTGCTCATTTGCTTGCCATTATTTCATAATCATTACTATTACTTTCCACTTCGCACGTATCTACAGTTTGTCAACATGCTCTTTTTCATTTTGAGAAACAATCATCACCTATATAAAACCATTAACAGCAGGAAATGATGTTCGCCTGTGGGAAATTCCTTGCATTTGCATGCAATTACTAAGAATTATATCAAAGCCAGAGAAAAGATTCAATGGCTCAAGCCATGCATGCACTCATTATTTCATGTGCAGAGAGTGGAAACTTCTCTCAAACTTACACATTCATTGGTGGAGGAAACCGGATTGAACCAGAATCAATATTCCCCAAAGGAAATTTTTATTTCTCAGATGTTGCCCTTTCATATGTGAGAAGACATAATGGAGATGTCAGTTTTGTTTCTTATAGGGATCAATTTTGTATCAGATGTTTTTCCTGAAATTGCCAAAAACAGACACAAGATGAGACACAAATGAGTAATAGATGTCAAAGTAAGAGCACAAAGCTACAAAATGAGTGTTTGATGAGATATGTTTCAGTTCATATTAGTGCTGTTGTTCTCTAAATCTAAAAATCATTTTAATTAATTGAAATAAAGCTAAAATAAAACACAATGTACGTAAATATTAGATAAAAGCTCTAAATGAAAATCAGAAATTTATTCAAAATATAAAATAACTCAAATAAATAAATACAATATAGAAATAGATATATATAGATATATTTAATAGATAAAAATGAAAAATAAAAATTACAAAAGCATATAAAAAACTTACTAAAATTTAAACTAAAACTAGAATGAAAACTAAAAAATACAAGAATAAAGCTAATTTAAAATATTAATAAATACTACAACAGCTACTTTCTGTCTTTTATCCAAACTTTTCAGACAATGTTATGTTTTCGTAACAACTTAAGATCCTGACCTCTACATGGAAATAAACTGTCACAGTATGTATGTGTATGTGCAAAGCAATTAATATCTGGTAAAATGGTCATGGTGCATATTTATATTACTAGTCAAAGACTCAGAATCACCTGTGAAGGGTGTTTTAACCAGGTAGAGAGTGAGTACTGCTGTAACACCAGACAGTGTCTGTGAAGCCCTTGGTCTGGCTGTGTGTGTGTGTGTGTGTGTGTGTGTGTGTTTGAATGGAGATAAAGGGAACCTTGAGCTGTCAGCGTTGACCTTTAAGCTTGTGGGCGTGCGGCAGATAACAGCAGACCTGCGCTGATTAAAAACCTACAGCAGAGACTCAACCACTGCAACTATATCAACACTCTCACTCGCTCATCCATCTCAGCACACGCTCCCAACTTCTGCAGCGATACCCGATAACTCCTCCAGATGTGAAGATACCACACAGACCTGCTGTTCTGTATGCACACGTCATTACTTCTGCTGAGCCTGACAAACTATAATCGGGTTAAAGTTTTTCACACAGTTTACTTCCCATAATGTTAGCAGTGTTTCTGATTAATTACCTAGATTGTGCTTTTCCCGTCAGTTTCATAAGCAGCAAAAAATTTTTACACTTCTCCTGATAACATAAAAGATCTCTGACGTGTTTTATGCCATTGCTTTGGCAAAGCATCTGTCAATCAAACTAAAATTGAAATCATGATAGCCATGATAGGCTTAGGCCCCGTTTACTCTAGTGCATTTAAAACGCCGTTTTAAAACGAAAACGATCCTTGTCTACATTTTCACTGCATTTCAGAAACAATCTCTGTCCACACTACACAAGCAAAAATGCATGTCACATGACCATTCATGCAGGTACAATAATGAGCATGATGTTATTGTTTACACGGTCATCAGGGATAAGCAGAGCGAATATGGGCAGCCATGCCATCGTTATCAGAAATCTCCGTTTTGGTCCGTTTACACTGAAACGCAACCCCGGAGTTTTAAAACTAAAATGGGGTCTGCAGCGTTTTTCAATAGTCTTCGTTTTCGAGGGTTGAAAATGCCAGAGTAAAAGACAGGTGTAACCATAGCAAAAGTTATGCATTTTAAAATGAAAACGCACTAGTGTAAACATAGCCTTAGTGTGCTTATCAAATGCAGTTATCAAATTAAAAGAATATGATTAATTAACGTGTGATTAATAAACTCCATCTTTGCTTCTCCTGTGAGTTTAACATGCATTTTGGGAAAGCAAGAAGCACCAGGTTTGGTTTTCTTTACAAATCTAGTAAAACGCTGTAAACTTCTCTGAACAAAAAGTTCGAAATCATGCAAATGTGAAAAAGCATACTCCCTGGAGTTCACCACCAAAACAAAAGCTTGTGGGTTTAACACTTGCAAGAAAAAAATGAATACATATTGTCAATTCATGACTGAAGTGCAAAGTAATTTTTTTTTTATTTAAAGTGCAAATATTTTACAATAGTAACATTTCTGTCTTTAAAATAATTAAACATACTATATACAACATATATTTATTTATATATTTATTCAGCTAGCTGCCAATTAAATATTTTTATTTTCATTTAGTTTAACTTGATGTACTAAAATAAATAAAACTAAAATAAAAATGTATAATAATTATAAAATGATTCTAATTGTTTGGCTTTCTAAAAACATCAGGGTGAATGTAGAGAGACTTGGACCCTAATCTCAACTAATGAGAGGTTTGAGTCCACTTTAAAGTACAAGTACAAGTCAAATAACTTCTAATTAAATTTTTTTTTTTTTTTTCATTTCTCTTTTTTTATACATACATTTTAAGTATTTTGTAAAGTACGGTTTATCCTTCCAGCAGCTCAAACAGTAAAGCGTGACAAAAACAACGCCAAGGTCATGGGTTCAATTTCTAGGCAAAACAAGAACTGATAAAGTGTACCTTGAACGCAATGTAAGTACCTTTGGATAAATGCATCTGCCAAATGCAAACGTAAAAAATGTTTAATTTGTTCACTGAAATGGACTTGGAGCTCTTAATTTTGCACCAGACTGATGCATTTAACTTTAAAATGCAGATACTTAAAGGTCTAATTAAACCTTCACCTTGATCAATGCTTAGCAAGACACGTGATTTGAGGAATCAGTCATAGAGCAAATGCTGCAGGATGACGTATGCTGAAGTTTGTTCAAATCACTAACCCTAAACATGAGCAAAAACAGTGCAAACACTCCTAATTAATAATTCATGTTGCTGAAATAATGCATTTTTCACACATATTGACAGCTTTGATGAATTAGTCCAGGAATGAACCAAAGAGTGAATCAGAGTCGCTGTGGCTTTCCAGCATGTATAAAATACTAAACGTAGCTTCTTGAACCCTAAGCTCTTTGAACCCCTGCCAACAGACTCATTCGCGTCTCAGTCCATAAGAGCCAAGACTCATTCATCACTGCAACTTTTTCCACGGCTCGATGTGTATTTCCAGGCTCATTCTTTATCATTAAAGTCCTCCTTCCAGGCTAATAATGTACTACGACGATAAACAAATCACTCTGGTGACGGGAAACTACAGCGGTCGGTTAGTTTGAGGAAAAAATGCCATTCACCTTTTTGACTTTGTGCAGCTGGCTCATATTGCAGTGTTTGGTTCCCTTGGTCTGAAATAATCCAAGGCTCTTGAGGGGCTGTGATTAGTCGTGATAACCACTGGACATGAGCTGAGATCAGCCGGATGAATGGGACGGTCGTGAACTGCGGCCGCTGGGGAGCCGGAGCCGCTACAGGGACTGATGGAGGCCAGAGATTTCAGAGCAACATGTTTATATCACAGTCCGTTTAGAAAAGAGCCCGGAGCGACGGAAGTTCTCAGAGAGATAAAAAGAGAGAAATATAAAAGAAAGAGGCAGGGTACAGAATTAACACATGGTAAGTGCTAAAAAGTCACTTTGTTTTAGTAAATAAAATTAATAAGCAAGTTAATAGTCATTTTCCTAGAAATACTGCACAATATAACCATCAAACTGATGATTAATCTTAAACAAATTGACATCATTACAAACATCTAGAGCTGAGGCTTCAATATTTGACCAGTGTTTTACTAGTAACCTCCTAACAACCCACATAACCCACTAAAAAAACATCAGAAGCAAACATCCACAACATCCTAGTAACCACCTAGCAACACCCTAGTAACTATTTAGAATACCCTAGCAACTACATGACCCACAAAACCTACTCAGAACCTCTTAACAACCACACACAACCACTAGTAACCATCTAGCAAGTATTTAGAATACCTTAGTAAACACATAATCCACTAAAAACCCACCAGAAACCCTTAGTAAACAAAACAACACCCTAGCAACTATTTTGAATATACTAACAACTACATAACCCACAAAACCATCTCAGAAACCTCTAGCAACCACTCACAACACCCTAGTAACCACCTAGCAACACCCTAGCAACTATTTTTAATACCCTAGCAACCACAAAGCCCACTAAAACCCATCTGAAGCCCTTAACAAACACCTACAACACCCTAGTAACCACCTAACAACACCCTAGCAACAATTTATAATTGAACAATTGAAATTAAATAAGAAATTAAATAAATAAAAACTACTGTATGTGTGTATATCTATATCTATATATATATATATATATATATAAATATTCTCAGTTCACCTGTCATTGGCAGGAGTGTCAGAAAGTTAAAGTGGGACCCTGGAAGGAGGGCATCTGACTGTGACATTAAGTTATTAAGCTAATGTTGATGTGGGTATTTTTCTTCACTGTGTGTGTGTGTGTGTGTGTGTGTGTGTGTGTGTGTGTGTGTGTGTGTGTGTAGGTGTGTTTGGGTGGTATGACTCACCAAAAGCAATCACCTACTTTTCACCATCAACTCTCAAACTCGCTGTTTAATAGCCTGCAATGTTTTGCCACGGGCACCTTTTATACCTCCTTCGATAAAAAATAAAACTGAAGGCCGCTCTCCTTCACATAGAACAGAGGAAAATGGCTGCTTTAGAAGCTAATTGCAGTCATAACATCGCTCTATCCATCATTTCTCTCAGCTGCATGCATGAGTCCTTGGAGACAGTTTCCATATTTAAACAGCACAGCTCCTCCACAGAAAGATCATGACCTGAGTCTCTATGACCTTAAAATACTGATCTAAAACCAGCCTAAACGACCACACATGAATGTGCATCACTGTTTCTAGTTTACACTGAGAACAGTTTCCAGCAAGACTACTGACGGTGCTTTAACACCAGAGTATATGCTACATTACGAATTCAATTGAGTTTCAAGGATGTAGAGCAAAAACCAAGCATCGTGATTATTGTTTAATGATTTGATGGCAAAACCTCATGAAAAATACAGTGACTAGTTCCTGCTCAGAAGAGCTCAAGCAGCAGCTTCAGAATCAGAGTTGTGCACAATTCAGAATTCAAATGAGAATGTCTTTAAAAAATTCTACTGAGGTAGCAAACCAGGATGCAGAATTACAATTTGAATTTGAATGTAAGGAAGTAGAATTTACAATACAGAACAATCATGGAAGATTGTTGAATAAATAAGAATGCAAGAAGCACCAGGTTTGGTTTTCTTTACAAATCTAGTAAAACGCTGTAAACTTCTCTGAACAAAAAGTTCGAAATCATGCAAATGTGAAAAAGCATACTCCCTGGAGTTCACCACCAAAACAAAAGCTTGTGGGTTTAACACTTGCAAGAAAAAAATGAATACATATTGTCAATTCATGACTGAAGTGCAAAGTAATTTTTTTTTTATTTAAAGTGCAAATATTTTACAATAGTAACATTTCTGTCTTTAAAATAATTAAACATACTATATACAACATATATTTATTTATATATTTATTCAGCTAGCTGCCAATTAAATATTTTTATTTTCATTTAGTTTAACTTGATGTACTAAAATAAATAAAACTAAAATAAAAATGTATAATAATTATAAAATGATTCTAATTGTTTGGCTTTCTAAAAACATCAGGGTGAATGTAGAGAGACTTGGACCCTAATCTCAACTAATGAGAGGTTTGAGTCCACTTTAAAGTACAAGTACAAGTCAAATAACTTCTAATTAAATTTTTTTTTTTTTTTCATTTCTCTTTTTTTATACATACATTTTAAGTATTTTGTAAAGTACGGTTTATCCTTCCAGCAGCTCAAACAGTAAAGCGTGACAAAAACAACGCCAAGGTCATGGGTTCAATTTCTAGGCAAAACAAGAACTGATAAAGTGTACCTTGAACGCAATGTAAGTACCTTTGGATAAATGCATCTGCCAAATGCAAACGTAAAAAATGTTTAATTTGTTCACTGAAATGGACTTGGAGCTCTTAATTTTGCACCAGACTGATGCATTTAACTTTAAAATGCAGATACTTAAAGGTCTAATTAAACCTTCACCTTGATCAATGCTTAGCAAGACACGTGATTTGAGGAATCAGTCATAGAGCAAATGCTGCAGGATGACGTATGCTGAAGTTTGTTCAAATCACTAACCCTAAACATGAGCAAAAACAGTGCAAACACTCCTAATTAATAATTCATGTTGCTGAAATAATGCATTTTTCACACATATTGACAGCTTTGATGAATTAGTCCAGGAATGAACCAAAGAGTGAATCAGAGTCGCTGTGGCTTTCCAGCATGTATAAAATACTAAACGTAGCTTCTTGAACCCTAAGCTCTTTGAACCCCTGCCAACAGACTCATTCGCGTCTCAGTCCATAAGAGCCAAGACTCATTCATCACTGCAACTTTTTCCACGGCTCGATGTGTATTTCCAGGCTCATTCTTTATCATTAAAGTCCTCCTTCCAGGCTAATAATGTACTACGACGATAAACAAATCACTCTGGTGACGGGAAACTACAGCGGTCGGTTAGTTTGAGGAAAAAATGCCATTCACCTTTTTGACTTTGTGCAGCTGGCTCATATTGCAGTGTTTGGTTCCCTTGGTCTGAAATAATCCAAGGCTCTTGAGGGGCTGTGATTAGTCGTGATAACCACTGGACATGAGCTGAGATCAGCCGGATGAATGGGACGGTCGTGAACTGCGGCCGCTGGGGAGCCGGAGCCGCTACAGGGACTGATGGAGGCCAGAGATTTCAGAGCAACATGTTTATATCACAGTCCGTTTAGAAAAGAGCCCGGAGCGACGGAAGTTCTCAGAGAGATAAAAAGAGAGAAATATAAAAGAAAGAGGCAGGGTACAGAATTAACACATGGTAAGTGCTAAAAAGTCACTTTGTTTTAGTAAATAAAATTAATAAGCAAGTTAATAGTCATTTTCCTAGAAATACTGCACAATATAACCATCAAACTGATGATTAATCTTAAACAAATTGACATCATTACAAACATCTAGAGCTGAGGCTTCAATATTTGACCAGTGTTTTACTAGTAACCTCCTAACAACCCACATAACCCACTAAAAAAACATCAGAAGCAAACATCCACAACATCCTAGTAACCACCTAGCAACACCCTAGTAACTATTTAGAATACCCTAGCAACTACATGACCCACAAAACCTACTCAGAACCTCTTAACAACCACACACAACCACTAGTAACCATCTAGCAAGTATTTAGAATACCTTAGTAAACACATAATCCACTAAAAACCCACCAGAAACCCTTAGTAAACAAAACAACACCCTAGCAACTATTTTGAATATACTAACAACTACATAACCCACAAAACCATCTCAGAAACCTCTAGCAACCACTCACAACACCCTAGTAACCACCTAGCAACACCCTAGCAACTATTTTTAATACCCTAGCAACCACAAAGCCCACTAAAACCCATCTGAAGCCCTTAACAAACACCTACAACACCCTAGTAACCACCTAACAACACCCTAGCAACAATTTATAATTGAACAATTGAAATTAAATAAGAAATTAAATAAATAAAAACTACTGTATGTGTGTATATCTATATCTATATATATATATATATATATATAAATATTCTCAGTTCACCTGTCATTGGCAGGAGTGTCAGAAAGTTAAAGTGGGACCCTGGAAGGAGGGCATCTGACTGTGACATTAAGTTATTAAGCTAATGTTGATGTGGGTATTTTTCTTCACTGTGTGTGTGTGTGTGTGTGTGTGTGTGTGTGTGTGTGTGTGTGTGTGTGTGTAGGTGTGTTTGGGTGGTATGACTCACCAAAAGCAATCACCTACTTTTCACCATCAACTCTCAAACTCGCTGTTTAATAGCCTGCAATGTTTTGCCACGGGCACCTTTTATACCTCCTTCGATAAAAAATAAAACTGAAGGCCGCTCTCCTTCACATAGAACAGAGGAAAATGGCTGCTTTAGAAGCTAATTGCAGTCATAACATCGCTCTATCCATCATTTCTCTCAGCTGCATGCATGAGTCCTTGGAGACAGTTTCCATATTTAAACAGCACAGCTCCTCCACAGAAAGATCATGACCTGAGTCTCTATGACCTTAAAATACTGATCTAAAACCAGCCTAAACGACCACACATGAATGTGCATCACTGTTTCTAGTTTACACTGAGAACAGTTTCCAGCAAGACTACTGACGGTGCTTTAACACCAGAGTATATGCTACATTACGAATTCAATTGAGTTTCAAGGATGTAGAGCAAAAACCAAGCATCGTGATTATTGTTTAATGATTTGATGGCAAAACCTCATGAAAAATACAGTGACTAGTTCCTGCTCAGAAGAGCTCAAGCAGCAGCTTCAGAATCAGAGTTGTGCACAATTCAGAATTCAAATGAGAATGTCTTTAAAAAATTCTACTGAGGTAGCAAACCAGGATGCAGAATTACAATTTGAATTTGAATGTAAGGAAGTAGAATTTACAATACAGAACAATCATGGAAGATTGTTGAATAAATAAGAATTACATTTAAATTATAGGAAGTTGTAGTCTGACCAATCTGTTAACTTGTAGAGCCTTTTTACTGTATTATCAACACAAGGAAGACACAAGTGTAATAAAAGGGGTTTTATTAAAGGGATAGACAAGAGTAACTAACAACTACTAAATGGACAGAATGAATGGATAAAGTGCAAAAGATTGATAATTGCAAGTGACTGAGTTGGATGTTACTATGGACATTATCTTATGGAAAGATAAACTTAAGTTTCCTGGAAGTAATAAGGTAAATCTTATTCTAGGTTCAACAAATAAATCGAGAGATTATTTGTTATTAACTGATATCAGTTATATAGAATCTAATGCAAATTAGACAATCATAAACTGAAAATAAACTAATAAACGATAGAACGATGATAGATAGAATGATAGAATGATGATAGATAGAATGATGATATATAGAACGATAGAACGGTGATAGATACATAGAGATAGATAGAACGATGGTAGATAGATAGAACGATGATAGAACGATGACAGAACGATGATAGATAGAACGATGATAGATAGAACGATAGAACGATGATAGATAGAACGATGATAGATAGAACGATAGAACGGTGATAGAACGATAGATAGATAGAACGTTGATAGATAGAACGATGATAGACAGAACGATAGATAGAACGATAGATAGAACGATAGAACGATAGATAGATCGATAGAACGATAGATAGATAGATCGATAGATCGACAGATAGATAGATAGATCGATAGATCGATAGATAGATAGATAGAGAGATCGATAGATCGATAGATAGATAGATAGATAGATAGATAGATAGATAGATAGATAGATAGATAGTGGTGTCTGTGGTTGAGGGCTGCAGGTTCATTTCTGGTGTTTAATGGTAAATGAAGGTGTGGAGAAACTCAGAGACACGCAGCAGCTCACAGCGCCTGCCACCACAATCCAGCAGCAGCCCCAGAGACAATGATGAAACCAGAGGCAACAGCTCTGAACAGCTCAGAAGGTCCTTTCAGCATATGAGAATATCCAGATCACACCAGCACGTCTCTCCATGACACTGCCGTAACATTGCAAATTCATTTCCAATATCCTGCATTTAAAACAATCATCATATGAAGAGCGTGAACATTTGTGCATATCGGTGTGAAGATGTGCAATTATCACGCTTGCTTAAATGCATTTCAAATTGAATCAGCCATAACGGAGGAAGATCTTCCCGCTCATGCTCTCCAACAACAGAATGACGAACGGCTGTAGGAGAAGAACTGTGCGGAAAACCCTTATATGGAGATGATTTGGGCTGTATTATGCTAATTACTAACCGCAGGCTCATGATCCATCATTTAAGACAATCCAGATCAACATTAGAATAAATTTTGCATATAAATACGCAATTATTAGCGATTTTGATTGCACATTTCTCTGTGTTCTCATTTAAACCAATAGAACTGAGCTCAAAATATTAGGCAGCCTAAGTTATTATGATTAAATCTAGGTTAATATTTAGTGCCGGTCACTATCAATAATTCAAACCACACATCATTATTTCTGCAGGGAGGCTCAGAAATGCCTCAAGGCGGTAAGATCAGTGCAAGAACCATTGCTGCTGCCGTTTGGACCATAACAATACGTCAAGATCCTGGATGTGAATCATGACATCATTACAGCATGTCTTTTCTTTGATGTAGCTGAGCCATGAATCCTCTCCCCTTTTCCTTGAGATTCAAGCGGTTATTTCTGCTCATCCTTTCTTTGTGTAGACGCTGCGTTGCATAACAAGCCTATGAAGACTTTGCATGATGATGCTGGCAGCATCTACACAGCTACGACCCCCACCACATGTCTGCTTCTACCCCTGATAGCCAACGCTAGAACAGAGTCTGGATCGGGGAACTGATGCTCCTGCAGAACACAGCTGCCCTCTACAGTTTGCATACATTACACTGATCAACATGAGCGCTTCTGAATATAGGGATACTGGAATAAGACTGGAATAAATAAATAAAGTAAAATAATAAAACAGAATAAAATAAAATATTTTGCATAAAGAATTTGCAGCTTCTATTTTTTCCCCATTTTTTTCATATTAAATATATACATATATTTAAATTAATATATATAGTAAGTGCATATTAATGCACATTTAAAAAAAATATGAAAATTACATGTTTTGCATAGTACTGAGAATTTGGGGACTAAAATGTGCTAGCTTCAGAATAAAAAAATAAATCTTAATTGTCATTAAAAAAAAATTTTTCTTAATGCTAAATATTTCTTTCTTTCTTGAATATAATTTGAGTATGTTGTGAAACAGTTACCTGTACAGCTTTAATATCATTTTTCTTTATCTGAAAATGACAGGGTGAATCTCACAAATACATGTCTAGATCATGTTTAACCATAAAGTAAAATGAAAATAATTATAATATTAAAATAAAAATGTGTCAAAATAATGCATCTAGACATTTATTTTTGAAGATTTGTTTTTCTCATCTCTGTTGTACAAAAATCCTAATTTTTCAATGTAAATTACTTCCATGATGAACAAATCCATTACAAATTAAATATATACATATATTTGAGTAAATATAAATAATAAACATAGTTATATAAATTTAATAGATTAAATATTTTTCACCTTAAAATAATGACATTTTCATGTTTTCCATTATGGTAATTAATATTTAGGGATTAAAATATGGTAATTTCAGAAGAAAAAAATCTTAATAACAGCCTTAATCTTCTTTATGCAAAATATTCTTTCTTTATTTTTCTTTAATATAGTTTTGAATATAGTCACCAGTAATTTTGCTCTGACAGCTTCAATCTCATTTTACTCTTATTACTGGTATGCAATCGAGTGGTGCAGTAATATAATTGCATCTCTTTTAAAATTGATCTCTCAGTTTTGCACTGCAGGTTTATTTAGCAGACATTGTTTATGAGCAATATAATTCGGTCAGCACTGATATCTAATCATGACCTTGAGGAAAGTTCTGTCATTGATGTTGATAAGCAACATTTATGTCAAGACTAGACGAGATTAAAATCAATGTGAAGAGATGCACTAATATAATGACATTACAGCCCAGACGAGTGATCTGACAGTAATATCAATATCTAGCAGACATATAGTGTTCCCCTGTCTGTGTTTCTGCATGTGTGTATCAGTAGATCCAATCCAATTCATTGACCCGTCCTTTCTGGAAAATGGTAATTCAATGATCATTTCATGACTTTAAGGGTAAAACAAAAACGATTGCAGTCAAATAAAAAATACCAA
Organism: Sinocyclocheilus anshuiensis; assembly: GCF_001515605.1. Lineage (NCBI taxonomy): Eukaryota > Metazoa > Chordata > Actinopteri > Cypriniformes > Cyprinidae > Sinocyclocheilus > Sinocyclocheilus anshuiensis. The sequence goes on along the minus strand of NW_015552615.1, from coordinate 1,414,223 downwards.
TCAAATCAAATAATTATGGAAGGCAAGACTTCAGTTTAAGTTGGTTTGCTGAGACACACACACAGACACACATTATATATAAAGGTTTATATCAGTTTAATTTAGGCTGAAAAGGATGTTTTCACTTTATACTGAACAATGTAATGTTTAATATAATATAATAAATATAATTAACAATCTACTGTACATATGAAGATGCATGTGTATTTCAGTTATTTTAGGGTGAATAGGATTGTTTTCACTTAATATTTAAATAATTAAATGATTAAAAGAGAAAAACTGGATCTTAAGACACAGAGGAAGAGAGTGATGGATGACATTCCACATCGAGTGAATCCTGACCTTCTGTAAATCCCACAGAGCTTGTGATCACCACATTATTACCTGACAGTGGCTGGTGGGACTGAGAGACTGATTGTTTACACAGACAGACAAACAATAGACTAATAGACACGAAACCTGCTCCACCAAACCAGCATTATGCTAAAATAACAAGAGTGCTTCCACGTCTGTCTCACCAGCGATGGCTTGAATGGAAACAAACAGCTCGACGTGGCATTATGAAGAAAGGACAGACTGCTCATTGAGAGCTAAACAATCTGCATATCCCAATACGCTAATGGCATCCACCGTATTTGGACAGCAATTGATTCTGAAGCGTTATGCAAATGAAACCAAGCTGAGCGGCCAATGACTACAATGGAGACAAACACGACATCAACTAAAACAATACAGGCTGCTCTGGCTGGTATCATTGAGACATTATAGTTTTATTTATCAGTTTTCATTCTCATTTTACAGTTTTAGTAATGTTGTTGTGCTTTTGTTATGTTTAGTAGTTTTATATGTCTAGTTTTTATTATTTTTTAATTTTAGTTTTAGTTACTTTAGTAGATCGAGTTAAGCTAAATTAAAATGAGAAATGTTGCCTTAGCTGAAATAAAAAGTTTATTTTTTTATTTCAGTTAACATTTATTTTATTTCAAGACATAATTTTTATGGTTTTAGCTTTATCATTGGTTACCGATACAGGAGAGAACCAATCAGCTGTGCCATGTGTAAATGATGTCATTAGGTCAGATTGAGCTAGACCTATCGGACTGCGCCATCTAGAGTTTCATGCCAGAACTCTGTATTTTTATTTAACTATAATTACACTGGAAAAGAATTTAATTTATTTAGCTTAAACGCATGGTTAAACTAAAGCTAGCTGTGGAACAAGCTATTTTCAATTAGTTACAATGTATAAGACTGAAAGAAATAGGATTTATTGATGATAAATATATAAACCTGAGCATTTAAAACACATTCAGGGTATTAGTACTAATACAGAAATCTTACCTGTTTCATTTATGCATGACTGACAAATATACATTACATTGTTTATTAGTTTGTTTATCTTAAAGTGTGTAGTCCAAATAGATAAAAATCTTACATTTAGGCCTGGACATTTTTTGTGCATAAACAGTAAAACTATTCATTTAACTGTTTACAGTTGAACCACTGGAATGCTTATTGTGCATATTACTACTTGTGCAAGCGGTAATGGCATTTTCTTGTTGTGTTTTTAGTGCACAAAACACGGGTTGCATTGCCAGAGCGTTGGTCCCCATGCAAAACATACAAAGTCCTCCTTTACTTCTGCCAAAACTACAAACTCCAGCGTGGTACAAAGTGACACACTTTCCCAAACAGTTTTTCCAGCGCGGTGTGTGAGATGTTCTTGTCGACTGAGCGCTCTTTATCTTTGTGCAAATGATCACTAAATCGAGACAAATTTGTCCATCATGGCGCCTCCAGTAGAGGCTCACTGTGAAGCAGCCGAAACTCCCACGCTGCATGTCTGTGATGGAGAACACAGCTATTGTGCAGCAGCGTAATATGTGAGTGATTACTGACATGGTTAAAAACAGCTTATGGCGCTAGTTCTGTCTGGTGTGTGGAATATGCCAATTATTGCAATGACGACATACTGCATTTGGCACTCTGGCTACTATTTCTGGCTGCTTGATAGAAAATAGTAAGTGTAATTAGTCATGTAAGTCATCAGACCACACGTTTGTGCTACAGTCCTGAGGGATTCCTCAAAATCATGGGCACTGTTTAGTACTGTAGGTGTGCTGTTCATTCATAAGTCACCAGACATCAGATTTTCACCTGCTGAATGATAAAACAGCCCAGAACCATCTAAGACAATCTATACACGTAATGTAGCAACTCCCTAGCAACCACCCAAACGCCTTAGCAACTGCATTGCAACATGCTGGAAACCTCAGAAACCCTTAGCAACCACCTAAAAACCATCTAGAATACCCTAGCAACCACTCAGAACACTCTCGCAACCAAGCTAGCAGATTTATGTAAAACATTTACAAGCATAAAGACAATAAACAAATAGTCTAAGAGGGTTACAATACATGAAAATTCAGAAATGAACTATTTATTTATCATTTTACACCATATCAGCATCAAAGGCTATATTCATGGCAAACTCAAGAATAATACAATTTTAAATAGACTTAATAACAATACTTCAAGTAACTGTATACAATAATTTAGGAATATTTTTTACAAAGTATTAGTACTAATACAGAAATCTTACCTGTTTCATTTATGCATGACTGACAAATATACATTACATTGTTTATTAGTTTGTTTATCTTAAAGTGTGTAGTCCAAATAGATAAAAATCTTACATTTAGGCCTGGACATTTTTTGTGCATAAACAGTAAAACTATTCATTTAACTGTTTACAGTTGAACCACTGGAATGCTTATTGTGCATATTACTACTTGTGCAAGCGGTAATGGCATTTTCTTGTTGTGTTTTTAGTGCACAAAACACGGGTTGCATTGCCAGAGCGTTGGTCCCCATGCAAAACATACAAAGTCCTCCTTTACTTCTGCCAAAACTACAAACTCCAGCGTGGTACAAAGTGACACACTTTCCCAAACAGTTTTTCCAGCGCGGTGTGTGAGATGTTCTTGTCGACTGAGCGCTCTTTATCTTTGTGCAAATGATCACTAAATCGAGACAAATTTGTCCATCATGGCGCCTCCAGTAGAGGCTCACTGTGAAGCAGCCGAAACTCCCACGCTGCATGTCTGTGATGGAGAACACAGCTATTGTGCAGCAGCGTAATATGTGAGTGATTACTGACATGGTTAAAAACAGCTTATGGCGCTAGTTCTGTCTGGTGTGTGGAATATGCCAATTATTGCAATGACGACATACTGCATTTGGCACTCTGGCTACTATTTCTGGCTGCTTGATAGAAAATAGTAAGTGTAATTAGTCATGTAAGTCATCAGACCACACGTTTGTGCTACAGTCCTGAGGGATTCCTCAAAATCATGGGCACTGTTTAGTACTGTAGGTGTGCTGTTCATTCATAAGTCACCAGACATCAGATTTTCACCTGCTGAATGATAAAACAGCCCAGAACCATCTAAGACAATCTATACACGTAATGTAGCAACTCCCTAGCAACCACCCAAACGCCTTAGCAACTGCATTGCAACATGCTGGAAACCTCAGAAACCCTTAGCAACCACCTAAAAACCATCTAGAATACCCTAGCAACCACTCAGAACACTCTCGCAACCAAGCTAGCAGATTTATGTAAAACATTTACAAGCATAAAGACAATAAACAAATAGTCTAAGAGGGTTACAATACATGAAAATTCAGAAATGAACTATTTATTTATCATTTTACACCATATCAGCATCAAAGGCTATATTCATGGCAAACTCAAGAATAATACAATTTTAAATAGACTTAATAACAATACTTCAAGTAACTGTATACAATAATTTAGGAATATTTTTTACAAACAAACCAAATACAAAAAAAAAAAATAAATAAATAAACAAATATAAACAAATAAATGAATGCAATCTTTCAAACTGATATTTTAGAAATGAATTAAATAAGTATTACACCACAACCACCACAGTCTTACAAGCAACTGAATTGTTAGTGTATGAAGAATTCAAATATATATATATATATATATATCAACATCTTTCTTGAAAATAAAAAAGTCATTTTCTTTGAAAACGTACATTTAAGAATATAACATTTTGAAAGGAATTGTAATAAAATATTAACTTAATATGAAAACAGTCCTGTTTCAAAATACTCCTTTTTTACAAAAAAAAATTTACATATATATATATATAAATAAAAAATCCAAAACTGCAATAATTTTCTCCAAAAGTAGTGGAGACAAAAAATATTATTTATTAACTGTATATTATATATACAGTTAATGATATCAGAGTTATATTAATAATTTAATTATAAAAGAATATAAATATAAAAAGAAATTGGCCAATGAAGAGATTAGAATTAACAACCAAATTAGCACTGCGCCAGTGACTTTTGCACCACTGACAGCACCTCAGAAAATGTAAAAATGTAACTATTCTTCCAGTTTAACTGCAAATACTCCTGACTATTATTGTAATATCTACCACTAAAATGAGGCTACTACAAGAGAGGGCCACACTGAATCAGATACTGAATAATTTAAACCAAATCCAGGACGTCTTAATGATACTATTAGCTTCATACAGCGTGTAGTCGGGCTAGATCGTTCAGACTGTCTGGAGACCTTCAAGGTCAGATGAACCTCTACATAGGTGGCATCTCAGATCGATAAATACAACATCAGCAATAGCATGAAAAATAGCAGCGATGCTTCATCCTCGTCGAGGACTTTCTCGCCAAACACCCATGAGATGCAGGAACGTACCTGTGATGCTCAAGAACGTGGACTGACTACTAAACTAATAGCCTACTCTCTTTGCTATTTTTTTGTTTATGCATGCATGCATACAGACACTCGCACACAAATACACCCATGCACGTCTGAATAAAGAGCTCAGAGTGGGTTTCAGCCAATTCATGCTTGTTTTATGGACACAGGAGGTGATAGAGCAACATTATTGGCCAGTGCATGCATGGTGAGAGCAGTCATTGTGGTTTTACTAATATCATTGCATTCAGTACTCCCTCAGCACACACCAATCACGGCACAAAGAGGATGCAGTTGTCATGGAAACGTTGTGGCGACTTGAACCGGAGACGAGAGCTCCAAGGCTGTATCGTCTCTAGGAGACTACAGGTGCGCATCTCTACATCTACGGATGGGAACACCATGATGGACATTCTACAGTACACCTTCCTGGACACTGTCTTCGATTTGTGACTTCAATGGATTTCACATGGCAAAAACACTAATGTTTGGTAGTGAACTCATCAGAACAGATGCCTCAAGCTCTGTTCCACAATCTAGTGAGCTGCCTTGCACCTTCTAAACAAGTAACCTAATTAAAATGTTCCTCGTAAATGCAACTACAAATGCCGCACAGAAAGTACTCTGCACTCTAAAAAATGCTGGGTTAAATACAACCCAGTGCTGGGTAAAATAGGGACAAACCCAGCAATTGGGCTGCTTTGACCCAGCGGTTGGGTTAAATGTTTAACCCAACCTTCTGGGTAGTAACCCAACCGCTGGGTCAAAACAACCCAATTGCTGGGTTTGTCCCTATTTTACCCAGCACTGGGTTGTATTTAACCCAGCATTTTTTAGAGTGTGTGTGTTATGTGTATGTGAGAGTTGATAAACACACTCAAATAAATGAAACTGGGTAAAGTAATACCAAAAATTAATTATGTTTAGCTATTTTTTCAATTTATTTCAATATTGAATGAAATGTTTATGATACATCTGATTTTTACTGAGCAATGCAGTGAAAAAGAAGGCATTTTATAATTATATCATCAAATAACTTTTTTTTTTTTTTGGAACAGGCTTTGCATCAAAAGCTATATTTACTTAAAATTCTTAACGGACAATTGTTTTGATTTATTACTAATTTGGTATTATTTTTTTAAAGTATATATAATTAATTTAACAAAAATGCACACATATATTTGATATTCAGTTGGTAAACTCATTAATAAATAAGAAAAAGGGCACATTTTGCCTCGTTAAACATTCGAAGATTTTATCATGTATAGAATTTCTTTGAAAATGTATATTTATGTTTGTAAAAATTAGCAAGGAATTATTTCAATAAAATATTTATAAATAATATGAAAAGTGCCTATTTTCAAAGTAAAACACAAATGCAGAAGTTCAGGGATAACGTTCTTTTTTTACAACATTGGAAAAGTCCATACAAAACTTTGCAATAAACACAACTCCAAAATTGTTTCTTCAAAATGATGAAAAAAAGAATGCATTTGGGTGAAATGCTGCTGTTATTAAACTTGTAGGCTATAACTATAAATGCACTACAATTTACAACTCACTATGAACAGTTTTAAAGGAAACTTTAAAAAATCTGAATTCTTTTCATTCTATATCACTTAATTTATTATTCTAAAAACTTACAAAATCTACAAAAAAAAAAAAAAAATGTAGACCAAGAATCATTTTAGAAATGGATTGCAATTCCCAAAATTGGATCAGATTGGATAGTGAAGATTCCCAGCCCTACTTGTAGTAATACGTTACAATGCACCCTAGGTAGGCAGCTCACTAGTTTTTGGAGCAAAGCTTCCTATCATGCTACTATTCAGAGAAATGTAGAACATGTAGGCAGGTATTCACAAGAAAACTTCACTGAACTCTGAGACCTGTCAGGTGTAGAAGAACTACAACATTTGTAGTACAACTTAATAGTGCAATTCAAATTGTTGCAATGCATATTGCTACAAATCAATTATTTTAAAGGGGTCATATGATGCTTTTTTAAAGATCATTATTTTGTGTATTTGGTGTAACAGAATATGTTGACATGCTTTAATGTTCAAAAAACACATTATTTTTCAAATACTGTACATTATTGTAGGTCCTCTATGCCCCGCCTCTCTCAAACGCTTCTTTTTCTACAAAGTCCCTCCTTTGACAAGCGCAGTCTGCTCTGATTGGCCAGCTGACCCAGTGCATTGTGATTGGCCGAACACCACAAGCACTCGTCGGAAATGTAACGCCCCTTACCATAATCGCGAGCTTAATCTTTCAAAATAAATTTAAAGACAGTAAATAATGTCATTAGTTTTACCATCAGTTCAAGCCCGAAAGGGGAACAGACACAGTAATGATGCAGTACACAAGCCGCGGTTAAGACAGCTGACTCTACTGTGATGTGATGCTGTCGCTCTCTCTCTCTCTCTCACACACACACACGCGCGCGCGCATGCACACACACACACACGATGCGCAAAACTCCGCATTTGAACAGTCAATAGCAAATACTTAAACTAGTAACAAAACATACTTACAGTCGCTGATTCAGAAGCGCCAGATTGTCATAGCAAAGTCAGAATTACCTCCTCTCCTACACTCTTAAAAATAAAGGTGCTTCAAATTCCCACATAGTGACCTAGATATGTGGGGGCGTGTTAGAACGAGGCGTTTTAGGGGGGCGTGGCAGAGTCTTAAATTTGATAAAGAATATCTCTTTGGTTTTGAGACTTTAGTCTTTGCAACTTCAGGGATCTTATCTATTCACGAACAGCTTGTAACACTCCAAAGAGAAAGGAAAACTTGAAATCGCATTATATGACCCCTTTAAGAAAAAGGTGCCTAATAGCCCTTAGTAAAAAGCCAAAACACACCAACACTAGACCTACACTAGTATTTCAGTATTTAGTGGGTCACTTAGTATCTATTTCAGTCATGTCATGTTAAATATTCCCATCCACAGTTCCATCTCACTGCTCCAAAATCCCACTCCACATAACTAACATCAAACAAGTTCTGATGCATCGCATTGCACTTTCCCTTTCAGTGTGCATAGACAAATTACTTGTCATAATAATAAAGTCAGACTGTTTTGTTGCATTTCTCTACATCCATCAAATCACTTAATTGTTTAATACTTATCAGAATCTCAGAGGAAAAAGTAGCAAACCACATCACAGAAAACATCGAGAGGCTAATGATTACAGCTGATTAATCCTGCCTGACTTGTATTTAATAGACTTCCTGTATGTCACACAGCGCAGTGTGCCTAAAATGCATTTCGCCTCATTAAATATCCAAAGGCTTCATCAAATATAATAGACCATCAGAAGTGCCATTATGTGAAGACAACCGTGCCCACTTAAGGTTGACAGACATGGCAAGACATTGTAACCATCGTCATACTGCATCCATTCGTTCATCCATCACTATAAGGAATATGACACCAAACTGGCCTCTCTGTCAGATTTGTCACTGCAGTACTGATGAACAAATGAACACAAGCAGATTCTCTTTCCTCACACAAAGAAGGATTCAAATCTCAAAGTTTACACAAGATGTACTGATTATGAATGCAATATATGACAGCTTGAGCTTAGGCAATGAAAATATACGCTTGCACTGGACATACAAA
>NW_015552615.1:1403381-1405691 GCF_001515605.1 Sinocyclocheilus anshuiensis | reverse complement strand
TTGATAACGTATGAAATAGGAATCAGTATACTCTACATGAATATATTAGAATATGAATATAATCTGTCATCTGCATAGACTATATTCATAAGCACTAAGTATTATATACAAAAAATGATTTATTATGCAAAACAAGACCATTTAAAGTCATAAAGAGTATTGCAGTCTTGCAAATATATGACAGCTTGAGCTTAGGCAATGAAAATATACGCTTGCACTGGACATACAAAAAACTTCAAGTATGCAGTAGACAAATAAAACACAATGTTCAGTGCATTTAATGATATAATAATAAAGCACAGTTTCAGCAATGGCATATGGAATTTCTTAGTCCTTATGAAATTAAAAAATAATCCATATAGTCTATATGAAATATTGTATGAATATATTATAAATATGTATTTCATATTATATATATATATTATATATTATCAGATCATATCATTATATAATATATGATCAAAATAGCCTATGAAAATAAATAAAGAGTATTGCAGTCTTGCAAATATAAAAAAAAAAAATTATATTAATTTACATGCCCAGGAGATTATAAGCTTTAATATGGATTTGTAATATATGAAATATGAAATATTAAACTTTTTCACGATGATGAATATGAATTGATATGAAATAATAATATTACATTTAGATTATGAACTATATTATATTATGCACCAGGCATTATAAAAGCATTAAACTTTAGTGCATTACTGAACCGCTGGTTTACAGATTTTAAAAACGACTGATGCCAGATCTGATTATAGGTTTATATGTATTTTTAAAAATATAATTAATACATGCATATGAAATATATTTTGTACATACCACATTATAAAACATCGTCATTTAGTCTCATTTGATGGTTACACTATCAGAGGGTGGTGTGTTGAATATTTATTAATATCCCAGTCTGGATGCGTTTATTCTTCACAGGTGTCAAAGCGTCATAAATCTCTCACCTTTCGCTGCCGCGGCGTCAGATGCGCTCGGCGTCTCCTCATCGCCCTCGAACAGCTGGTTCACTTCGCCCTGGATGTCACCGGCGGTCACCGTGAACCTCTGGCTCATGCTGTCGCCGGTGGCCTGAAGCGGACTGACGGGGAACGACTGAGCGCGGCTTCGCTCTCTTCACCGGAATCCGCCGGTGATGCAGATGTGCGCCGGTCCGCGGTGATCAGCCCGGTCTCTGGTAGAGGAGTACGAGGACTAGTGTTAATACAAGAGCATAAACGTGTGTAACGTGTCCGGCTGAGACGTGCGTTTTATTGTTCTTTGATAACAGACATTCAGACATTGAATGAGTCGCGAGCGAATCATCAACCGGTGTCTGAGACTCACTGCACATCCGGGTCCTAAAGCCCGCGACCGATCGAGCAATCACAAACATTGATCAAGCCGCTTAATGATCACACACACTGCGTGCTTGTTCATACATCTTGTGCCGTACATACAACCATTTATACTTTTTTTTCCAACATATCTGTTGAAAATATTTAACATTTATTTGATGCCGTTTTTCTTCAGTTTTGGATTCATCTTAACATAAAAAAAAAAAACTAAATGTTGAACCTTTTTTTTTTGTTTTTTTTACTATATTTTCCAAATCATATATATACACACACAGTGCCGTGAAAAGGTTTTTGTCCCCTTCCTGTTTTTTTTAATTTTGCATATATGTCACACTTAAAAGATTCAGATCAAACAAATATTAATATTACACAAAGATAATGCAAGTAAATACAAAATGCAGTTTTGAAATAATTATTTCATTTATTAAGGGAAAAAAGCGGTCCAAACCTGCCTGGCCCTATGTGAAAAATTAATTGCCCCCTAAATCTATGGTTGTGCCACCCTTTGCAGCAACAACTGCAATCAAGCATGTGTGATAACTGGCAATGAGTCTTTAACATCGCTCTGGAGGAATTTTGGCCCACTCTTCTTTGCAGAATTGTTTTAATTCAGCCACATTGGAGGGTTTTCGAGCATGAATGGACTGTTTAAGGTCATGATTTAAGTCTGGACTTAGACTTGGCCGCTACAAAACCTTGATTTTGTTTTTCTTGAGCCATTCAGAGGTGGACTTGCTGGTGTGTTTGGGATCATTGTCCTGCTGCATAACCCAAGTGCGCTTGAGCTTGAGGTCACAAACTGACAGCTGGACATTCTCCTTCAGGATTTTCTGATAGAGTGCATGGTTCCATCAATTATGGCAAGTCTTCGTGGTCCTGAAGCTGCAAAGCAGCACCAGACCATCACACTACCACCACCATGTTTGACTGCTGGTATGATGTTCTTTTTATGAAATGCTGT
>NW_015552615.1:1370920-1403032 GCF_001515605.1 Sinocyclocheilus anshuiensis | reverse complement strand
TTTTATATATATATATATATATATATAGATATATATATCTATATATATATATATATAGCCTATAATAAAATTGCGTTATTAATCTTTTAATTATTTTGGCAAAGTGTTATATTCACAAGACAAGGTTAACCTTAAAACGCTCACAATGTACAGTAACAACGCTTTCAAATATGAGAACACAAAACAAGAAACATAACAATTCTAAACCGTTTCAAATTTATGTGAATATATTATATAGTAGGATACATTTTATTTTCTTATTTAATTTTATGAATTTATTTTTACACATATGTTCACTTCATATTTTGTTGCTCATTTTTTTCACATTCTGAACTGTACAGCAATGCTTCATATTTCTCTTGTTCTTTTTGTGCTGTATTTGACTGTAATTGAACTAAATGCAAACAAACACACACACACACACACACACGTGTGTACACATTATTTGCTGCAAAATTGGACTTTACCCTAACAAGTATTACTATAAGTAATAATCTACTATTACCAAAAAGTATGGTACATGGTACTATATTACCTTATTTTAAGCCAGTAATCCCGTTTGTTTGACATGATAGAGCCATAACATTCCTTGAGAACCATATAAATATCATGGTACATGAATATGAAAATCATAACCATAATCAAAGTACCAAGGCATTCCCATACATATTCATTATGTTTCGTCCATAGTATTTGCATGGTACTCCAACATACTTCAGAGAATACCATATGTCCAAAAACATAGATAGCAAGGCTCTTTTTGTAAGTTTAAGATTTATATATATATATTTAAGGTTTATTAAGGTAAATGTAAACCCGGAGGTATTTTTATTTATTTTTTTATTTAAAAAAAAAAATTAAAACAGCTTTTATACCCAATTTTTATACCACTTCTTTAATTGAAAATTAAGTAGGTGAAATGTATCTTGATTTAAGGATGTTAAAATATTTGTATGGGAAAACAAATAAAAAGGTAGATAATCATTTTTAGCAATGCATGCAACATTTAATGCCATGACTTTATGAATCTGATTTAAGACTTAAATTGTGGAAGGATGAATGTAGACTTTTTAAGTATTTAACCCTATATTTTTTAATCTGAGTTCCACTGAGGCACATGAGACAAGCCATTTGTATTGTAACCACATGTTCTGTTCATCCTATAAAAAACTTGAATAAGCTCTATCACACCATAGAAAATTAAAACCTCGAGTTTTTATTATATGACACTAACATATTAAAATAATTAAGGGAAAATAAGAAGCTACTTTCAAAATTACTATTAATATTATATTTGTATACATACAGCACATTAAAAAGGCAGTGAAGTGAAACTCAGCAGTAACGGCTCGGTAATGCTAGGTGGCGATAAAAGCAGAACAGCGCGAAAGACCCTCCTCAAATAAATAGAATATAAAGTATATTTGTTATTTTTATTATTAATAATTGTTTTTTTTTTAATGTAAAGTTCTGTTAGTCACTCTGGTCCACACTCCAGTATAGTACAGTAGGTGGTGGTAATGTACCTTTATGTTGGATGCCACCCGCCATAAAACATGAAGAAGAAGAAGACCCTCCTCAAAAGAACAGATGAGTGAAAGCTGAAAGTTCTTCACTCATATTCAAACACGTGTTTATCTATGTTTAGGACATTTCTATATATGTTTAGGAAACGGTAAACTCCAGATGAAATGAGTAAAATGTCCGGTCTGATCCGAGCATGTCCTTGTGAACTTTGAACTGATGAAAACCGCTGATAATGTGTCTTTAACACACCTCGTGTGATCGACAGTGCAGGATCTGTCAGACACGAACCGACCACTTATTAGAAATAAACAATAACAATAACCAAATTAAACAGTAAGTAGCTAACATTTTTATCTACCTGTCTATTTATCTATCTATGTAGGCTTGCACTTACACCTGCAAACATTTTAAATGTATTTATCCATTGAAGACAGTTCCACCCAAAAGTGAAGTTGCTGTGATTATTTAACTTACTCGCCTGCATGATGGTCTCATGTTGTTCTTTACGGATTTGGGGAACGATATATGGGTCAAAGACGAGACGTCACCATTTTGGTGTCCGCATCAAATTAAGTTTACAAAAGTAATTTTATATACATCAAAAGACATGTTAAATACAAGTAAAGAGTCTGCTTTCATATTTCAAATAACTGGTGAAAATAAAATGTCAAAATATGGGGGAAATAATGTTCCAAAGTGTAAAATTGTCATTCAGCGTAGGTAATGGTACGGACTTTGATTTTACCATTACATCTTTAAATAAACATAAAATACCAAGTTAAAAATACATTTGTTGTCTTGGCATTTTCAAGTAAGTGTTGGCTGTATTATATTAAAAGGACTATGTCTTTTTGTTTTTTTTAAGTATTTAAATAACCAGGGGACTTTTGTCCCGAAAATGCAGTTTATCAGAGGTCATTCAGTGTAACAAGAACAAGATGCCATTCTGAAATCATATAAAAAGCTGACAGTCATTTAACAGTGTGTGACACCATCAGATGGCACCCTAAAGACCATGTGCTGCAAGAAAAGTGAGATTATTGCTCTTAAAGGGGTCCTATTATGCTCTTTTACAAAGTCTTGATTTTGTTTTGGGGGTGTACTAGAACAGGCTCTCATACTAGGTTGTTCAAAAAACACATTATTTTTCACATATTTTACATTATTACAACACCTCTCTCCCCAGTCTGGCATGAACGGCTCGAATAGTTCCTGTATCAGATGAAGGCCCGCCTTCTGAAATACTGAAATAGGACCCCTTTAAATATTCGATAATTCCATCTTTTCATGGTGTGGTAACATAGGTTACAAAAACACGTCATTCAGTGAAATGCCAAAAACACTTTTATTGTGAGATTTTTGGTAAGATAAATAGATTTTGTGAATAATTGTGATTAACTTTACTGGTCAAGCTCACTGTTTGAAATGGATGGCCAGTTGATAGCCACTCTCAACACTCTCAGTTCCTTATCATTCATGTAGACATGGGCCCATGGAAAGAGTTATGAACGTGAAGCCAACTGTGTGTTCACAAACTTCTTCAAAGTTTATTATTACTTCAACAGATTGTATAGTCACATCGTAAGGGCTGGTGCAGTGGTGTATCCAATGAGAATTATACACGTGTGGTACACAAGCCAACACTCTCAACACTCTCAGTTCCTTATCATTCATGTAGACATGGGCCCATGGAAAGAGTTATGAACGTGAAGCCAACTGTGTGTTCACAAACTTCTTCAAAGTTTATTATTACTTCAACAGATTGTATAGTCACATCGTAAGGGCTGGTGCAGTGGTGTATCCAATGAGAATTATACACGTGTGTTACACAAGCCAAGAAATATACGTTATATAAAATGGAAGTCTGGCCAGGAAGTTCTGGACATATTAGGCATACACTTGGCCGAGGATACCTTTTCTCAACTGAACTATACAGTTCGGTCAGAATTCAAGGTCGAGAAGGAGGGCAGCAAAGACCCGACCTGGTTCCTAGTCCGGTGGTCCTGGAGGACCCGACTCCGGTGGTTCCTAGTCCGGTGGTCCTGGAGGACTTGACTCCAGTGGTTCCCAGTCTGGTGGTCCTGGAGGACCAAAGACCCGACCTGGTTCCTAGTCCGGTGGTCCTGGAGGACCCGACTCCGGTGGTTCCTAGTCCGGTGGTCCTGGAGGACTTGACTCCAGTGGTTCCCAGTCTGGTGGTCCTGGAGGATCCTACTCCGGTGGTCCTGGAGGACCTGACTCTGGTGGTCTCAGAGGTCGCCACAGAGCCGCCCAGTGTCACTGCTGCCGCCATAATCAAGAAGGCCGTCTTTGCTTTTGGCCTCTGGGCTGTTCTGCGTGCATGGGAGCATTCAGAGTCCACTCAAGAGCCCGCTCCAGTCCGGGAGCCCTCAAGGTCCGCTCCAGAGTCCGCTCCAGTCCGGGAGCCCTCAGAATCCACTTCAGAGCCTGCTGCAGTCCGGGAGCAGAGTCTGCTCCAGAGCCCACTCAAGTCCACGAGTTCATTCCAGAGTTCTCTTCAGTCTATGAGCCTGCTCCAGTCTACGAGTTCACTCCTGAGCTTGTTCCAGTCCAAGAGTCCACTACTGAGTCTGCTCTAGTTCCTCCCGAGGTGATGGTTTCTGCTGCAGAACCTCCCGAGGCGGCGTCCGCTTCAGCTCCCCTCTGGGTCAAGGTAAAGTTACGGTCAAGGGGACCGTTGCTGAACTGTCTGCCTGTCCTGTTACAGCCATCAAGGCTGTTACTAAACTCTCTGTGCTCCTCTTTGCAGTCCTGCCTGAGCCGTTAGGGGGTTCATCTGCCTTGTCAGCTCCACTGAGGTGGTTGTCAGCTCTGCCTTTGCTGCCTGCCAAGCTCCTGGCTCCACTCTGGTCGCCCGCCGGGGTTCCTGTTTGGCCGGAGTCTCGCTGGTCTGTCCCTCCGGCTCCGCCCTGGTCTTTATTATTCTTTCATTACCTCCAGCTGTTTATCATTTACCTATTAGCTCACTGTTATTTATACCATGCTCACTTTATCCTTGGTTGCTGCAGTATTGGACCAGTTACATTGTGTTTTCTGTTTCCCCTGTTTCTTTGTGTTTATGGTTTCCGTTTGGTGGATTTCCTCTAGCCAGAGGTTTTGCTCTGTTTTGAATTGTTTTTTTTGTTTGTTTTTTTTGTGTGACTTAAAGCTGCACTTGGGTCTGCTATTTTGTTTTCCTGAGGCATTCCGTGACATTAGCAAACAATATAAAGATTTAAAGTTAATTTGTATTTGAGGGCTGCACTGTGATGCTTAAATATAGTCTTTTAATGTTATCAAATGATCCATGTTTATAATATGCCTAACAAGATCTGTTGGTATATAAATAGTTATGCTGAATGACATTGTAGTGGGTGTCTTTAAATCATGGTAAAAAATGCATGATAGTTATGTTTTGTTCAGGAAAAAAATAAAGTTAAACGGGACACATTCTAATGCATGGGGGAAAATAATCTGTATTACACTATTTTTTTTATTTTATTTTTTTAATACTGGAAACACCCTTTTCATCTTTGACCCATATGAAATATAAATGATTATAAAATCACACACCATAAAATCATGAAAAACAAAAGTTGTGCATATAAACGTTTTTTTGTTAAATATTGAGTTGTTATAAGTTTTTAAAAGTCATGCGACTTGTCACGTTTTCCTTAAGAAAGCATTTTGTATTTCATTTAAATTAATCCCATCAGATTATATTTCAAGTCCACTTTAAGTGATACATTGCTATAAAGCTTAATGACAAAAAAACATGAGTTTGTCATTTAGATTTGTGTTGTCACATCAGAAGAAATGCTGTGTGAGAAACACTCCAGCCGGCATTTCAATGCTGATTCACCGGTGAATCAATGTTGGATTATGTTTCGATTTTGCAAATTGGATCAACATTGATGTTGTGACGTTGTTTCACTCTTACCACTCTTGCATGGGTGAATTGTTATGGATGGTTCCATAGTGTAGCGGTTATCACATCTGCTTTACACGCAGAAGGTCCTGGGTTCAAGCCCCAGTGGAACCATGGTTTTGGGGAAGTCGTGGCCTAATGGTTAGAGAGTCGGACTCGTAACCCAAAGGTTGCGGGTTCGAGTCTCGTACTGGCAGGGATTGTAGGTGGGGGGAGTGAATGTACAGCGCTCTCTCCCACCTTCAACACCACGACTGAGGTGCCCTTGAGCAAGGCACCGAACCCCCAACTGCTCCCCGGGCGCCGCAGCATAAATGGCTGCCCACTGCTCCGGGTGTGTGTTCACTGCTGTGTGTGTGCGCTTTGGATGGGATAAATGCAGAGCACTAATTCCGAGTATGGGTCACCATACTTGGCCGCATGTCACGTCACTTTCACTTATGGTTGTTCTGTAGACGTTAGATTAACGTTGAATTAGGTGTTGATTTTGCAAATTGAAACAGCATTGATAATGCGACGTTTCAACGTCGTACCTTTCAACATGGGCGAATACACAACTGTACGTTCAGTTAGAACCTAGTTTGCATTTTGATCAACACTGTACATACATAAAGGTTAAAAACCAAATGACTGGCAGCAATGGCTTTACAATCAACTTCAAAAAAACTACCACATGCTCAATATTGTAAAACAACAATTTTATTTTGGAAACATACTGTATAAAACACATGAAAATAATCTTAAACTTTAGTTTGCAGTGTTCGTGCATGGATGTATTGTTAAAATTTTCAAGAGAAACCCTTGGCCTTTTTTGACTGAAACCAGTTGATCTTTTATTTTGGTGGAAAACTATAGTTTTTATTTTTATTATTATTAAATGACATGTAAATTCATGTCCCAGTCACATTTTCTTGGTTAAATAAACATTACTTACACTATCAGAAAAAAAACAATTCTATTTTATATTTTACATTAACAATGTAATGAATATTCTATTTATTAAAGCTATGTATGAATCTCATCAAGTTAGTGTTTTAAGCATTACATTTATTCCAAAATAACTCAAGGCAGTAACAATTTAAACAATATATTTTATTTGTGAACTTATGTTCAGCTATTCTTTTTATTAATGAACTTTTAACTATTTTAAATTTTTTTGGTTCATCAGTCATCAAAGCTGGGTAAATATTGGTCACAGACACGGAGATTTACTTTAAATTTCACAAAGCTGATTACTCACTAAAAACTCCCACTGATCGTGTTTTCAGCCGATTTCAAGTTTTATTTTCATGTAACAACGTGGTTATATCTAAGTGTGTGAGTTGCTTACTTTTTTAAATTAGTCTCCCTATTAACACCATTATTGTTCATTCAGACTGATTCGCGAACGCTGAACGCGCACTAACACACGAACCAATCACAGCCGAACATAACCAGTTATATCCAATCATATCGTGATGGAGGCACGATATATTCTAACTAGTTGGTTAATAAAGAAAAATATTTGGATTTTGTATTTAAAAATTACCTCAAGATAGCATCAGGCAACAAAATGTTTCAAATAGGCTATTATAATTTTGTAATTCATAATTATTGATTATACTCTTTTTCATTTTAAGCTAAAACGGCCTGTACTCTGATTTTGCTGTTAATGTTTAAAGCAAATTGCTTTGTCAGACAGGGGGGCATCCTTCAACATAATTTATGTCATTGTCACTAAACTATGATAACTTTTCTGAACACATTTAACTTTTGTTTCACAGAAAAAAGTTTTCCCACACTCTACCCTATAAGTAACATTACATTTTTTAATATTTTATGTGCCTATACATAGTATATAAAATGCTATATTTTCATATTATACCCTGTATATGTTTGTGTGTATATCTACATCTCAACATACATACATTTAAGATACAATGCATTTTTAAAAAGTCTTTTCCGTATTCTGATGATTTCTTCCTATTCCTTTCTATATTTGTTCCTCTTCACAATCCAACAGTGCACTTTGTGATCCGGCGGTATCAGCCCTCTGACCGGGAGGCTGTGGAAACAGTTTTCCGGAAAGGAATGATGGAGCACATCAATCCTGCGTTCATGTACGCCATGACCTGACCTCTGCACATCGCTGTAAGCCTGTTCTTTTACATCGGCGCTTATGTGATGGCTGGACAGTCAGTCGATCTGTCCCTGGTGTCTGGAGGAGCCTGGATCGGCCTGGTGTTTACGGTTGGCCAAAACTGCTGAGGACTTCTGTAGGGAATGCCACTTCTCAAAGATCGAACTGTCCACCACTTCTGCACAGAAAGCGGCCCTGGTGTTGTACTTTAGGCTGGGTTTTAAACTCGTCCTGGTGCATACTCAGTCTGAATCTCCCAAGTGGATGATCTGGATGACTAGAGCCACATTTCTGACCATGGAGAAGAACATTTGATCCTTAGCTTCTCATCTAAAGGCTTAAATCCTAGAAGTTTTATAGTTTTGATGGATGTACTGTTTTTCTTTCATAATCATAGCTGCATGGTTATACTGCACTTTTTATAGACATTTTATAGCACTGTTTTATAATGCATAAATGTAATTAAACGTGATTAAAGATTTGTCACTTTTCCATTTGATTCCTTTTTTATTTCTCGCTTGCAATACATATCTAAATTTCCTTATTTCAGTTATTTAATTTTTTTCCCAGTTTTTTATTTTAATACATTTTATTGCACAGCCCAAATGAAAATTAAAAGTTTGGAATAATTAAAACTACTTTTAGTGTTTTTGAAATATTTTTTTCTTATGCGCACCAAGACTGCATTTATATGTCTTCAGTGTCACATGATCTTTCAGAAATCATTCTAATATGTCGATATTAGAATATATTTTAAAAACCATTTCCACAAAAATATTAAGCAGCAAGACACTGTTTTCAACATTTATAATAAGAACTGTTATTAATAACTGAGCATTAATAATAACTGAGGAGCAAATCAGCATATCAGAATGTTTTCTGAAGGATCATGTGACACTGAAGACTGTTCAGTATAGTAATAATTAATAATAAATTAGGGTAAAGTGTGCTTTCATAAAAGTAATAATGCTCCTATAATAAACACTCTACTGTTGTACTACTTCTAAACAGACACTCGAGGGCGGCATCAACCTTAAAATATCCATTGCTGCCCCATTAGCTAAAAAGACCTCGTGTGGATAAGAGGGATATTTTCTATCCAAATTGCATGTTAGATCGTTTGGTCCCTGTGAAAGTTGACGAATAATGAATTTAATGCACTGTAGTGCATTTAGTGGTTTCCTATACACTCTTAAAAATAAAGGTGCTTCAAAAGGTTCTTCAAGCGATGCCATAGAAGAACCATTTTTGGTTCCACAAAGAAGCATTCAGTCAAAGTTCTTTAAAGAACCATCTCTTTCTTACCCTTTTATAATCTGAAGCACCTTCTTTCGCCACAAAGAACCTGTTGTAAAACAGAAAGGTTCTTCAGATGTTAAAGGTTCTTTATGGAACCATTTAGACAAAAAAGGTTCTTCTATGGCATCGTGAAGCACCTTTATTTTTAAGAGTACTTGAATATGTTTTTTTTGCACATCATTTTGTGAAATATTGCAACTACATCACAGCAGTTTTAAAACAACATATGCGATTTTCCTTTTACACTTTAATATTTTGTTCCTCAAAGAGTGGCATTCTGTTGCATCACAAGTACGTCTAGTCCATGTCACATCAGAAAAATCAGTTTTAAAGCCACGGTATTCATATTTTACAGTCTCCCAAATGATCATGCTTTCACATGTCAGAAAGTAATTGAAAGTATTACAGGTATTGCTCAATTTCACTAGGATTAGTGCTGAATTCAAGGCAAAGGGCGATTTTTGACATTGAAAGTAGAAAGATTTATCTGAATTCACCGCATATTAGAATAAACCAAATATATTGTACAATGGTTCTGAACACTTCTCGTACTACTAGATGTAGTGATAGCCAGCCCATATAGAGATTATACTCACATTTATCATTTATCACATTTATCTATTTTCAGGATATTTTGATATATTATTTATTTAGTTAGTTAGTTAGTTAGTTAGTTAGTTAGTTTCAACCTTCATATACCAAATTATATTTCAAAATATATTTCAAGGGCAGGAAAATGCAATCTGAAATTTCCAGTTCTACTATAACCTACATTTAGATCAAAACTAGATTTAAAATTATTTAATAATTAATTAAATTATTATTATTCATTATTATTCATGAATTAATAAGATTTTTCTATAAATATTACATATGTGAATGTATTTTCTTACATTTCAATATATTGAGGGCAAAATATATTTTGAAATGCTTTTAAAAATATATTTATATTTTTAAAATATCTTTAAAAATGTTAAAAATTAATTTTAAAATATTATCTTTTTGCCCATGTTTGTATATTTTTACTTTTTTTTTTTTTTTTTTTGCTGTACAGGGTTGAATGAATATTTGCATCCATCTTATTATTATTATTATTATTATTATTATTATTAAATGTATCAGAAGTTGTTGATTACTGCGGTGTATTTTTATTGGAATTCTATATATTTTTTCGTCATATAAGTGAACTGGAAAACCTCTCAGAATTTATGCCAGTCTCAGGATTTGAATAATGTCAGTGTTGAACGTGTTGTTTGAGTTTGGCATTGATCAAGCAGGAATCCAGTCTTGCGTCAGCAGCTCTACTATGGGATAAACACATCCTACAAGAACTCGTATAGGAAACTAATAAGACAAGAACATGACAATTTAATTACAGTAATGCCATTCCATTACAGTTACAGTATAGATCATGTAAAAAAAAAAAAAATAAATAAACATTAGGTTTGGATGATTCAGTCACTGCTTGACTTTAATTGTGGTACTACTATAAACACGGGCGGCAATCAGGCATTTGACTTTATTGCATTGCTCTATTGGTGTAGTGAGTTTGTTTTTGCTCTAAACCCACACGACTCGAGGTGAACGACACTGGCATCAGGCCAAAGCAAAGGGACGTTGAGAAACCGGGGTTAAAGTTACAGTAGTTGCTGTTATATCACTTGGCAGTGTTTTTGTGTGCCTTTCTGTCAAAACATCAGGTTCATAGCTTGTGAAATACCAGAACATGATGACATTATTGAATCTGTGTCAGTCCAGTATCAGCTGACAGGCTCAGAGTGGCCAATTAACCCAAACACCCCCATCCACCCCATGAACCCCCGAGAACAGGTCAACACAGACAGAGCAAAACAACAACAACAGCAATAATATATAGACACATTCATGTTATTATTTTAATATAATTTTTATTGAATAATATTATTTGTATTTATTATATTTTACCTTTCAGAATAAGATGCTTCACTGACATCAGAAACAAAAAAAGAAAAAAAATTCTAGAAACATTTCTTATTATCAGTGTTGAAAACAGTTGTGTTGCTTCACATATTTGTGGAAACTGTGTTACAGTACCATTCAAAACTTTACAGGAGGTAAACTTGTTAAAAAGCAAGAAAGAAAGAAAGAAAGAAAGAAAAATGTGTTAAACATGGATTTTAAATTGATCAAAGGTGACACATTTAAACACATTTATAATGTTACAAAATATTTCTATTTCAAACAAATGCTGTTTTTTAAACTTTCTTTTAATTGAAATTCAATGGTTTCAATGTTTTCAAGATTGATAATAATAATAATTGTTCCTTGTGCAGCAACTCCGTATATTAAAATGATATCTGAAGTATCATGTGACATTTCATGAATACAGATATTGAGTTTATACACTGAACTGTACAGTAGATACAGTAGCTGTCCAACAAAAAATGTCTGAATAGAACATCCAGTTAAAAAAAAAAAAAAAAAAATCAACTTTAGCCTTAATTTCTACAGAGAAATAGTCATTATATTCCTCATATTTTTGTCTGATGTAAAACCTTTTTTTTGAGATTATTTTATCAGACAGTGAAACCATGGTTCACTATAGTATGGAATGATTACAATGTCCAGATGGCATGGCATATATGTGTGTATGTAAGTGAAAGCAAAGAATTTCCATTTATATCAGACCACAGAATTTCATTTCAACCTTTTATTAAGAACATAAGTGATGAAAAATATCCAGTGAATTTCTAGACTCTCATGGTTTTCTTTTCAACAATCACTCATTGTTTTCTCATCACTCATACAGACAAACTTTAAACATATTATACATATTTATTACTGAGTACATAAATAGAATGTTACATTTCTGTTTTATATAACATATATATATATACAGCAGTTCTACACCTTTTGTATTAAAAAAAAAAAGATTTTACATAATACTGTACATGGAACGATTTCAGTACTAAATAATATTGCATAGAAAATGAACCATCTCTACATAATAATTTTAGTAAAATATTTTTACTATAGTAATATACTAGATAGCAGCAATTATGGAAAAACCTTAAATATTTATTTTAAGCTGTCATTTTAATAAAGTAAATAAATAGAGGAATTATTTGCTAGTATCATAACACAATATACAAACAGTTTGAGGTATAAGTGTGAGACTGATACATTCTATAGGTCAGCAGCAGTATAAAGGCCTCGTAATGTGTCAGATCCGTTTATATGGAGTCATCCGTTCAGGTTAGTATCTGCAAAGACAAAAAAAACAGGTTTCAAAACACAAGAGTAGAGCCTCAGAATGCACACAGGAGCATCAAACGTCTACTAACTGGTCTGAATGAGATGTTTGAAGTCATTTTCATACCTCATCGGCGGACAAAAGCCACGGGAAGCTCTCGGCTGGGAACCAGAGTTCCTGCGTGCAGCGCATCCACCGGCTCATGATCTGTGGCCACAATCTCATAGTCACGTAGTATCTGTGATGAAGAGCGTGAACACATGACATTAATCTACTCATATTAAGACCTAGAAGTATTGCTTTAGCCTTTAGTGTCCAGTAATCGTACCCAGCACAGACTGAGTTGGATCTGTAGCTCAGCGAGCCGCCGGCCGATGCACATCCTCTTTCCGATCCCAAACGGCATGTGTGCGAACGGATTGATGGAGCTTTTCTCCTGAAGCCAGCGCTCTGGTCTGAACTGCTTCCCGTTGTCAAAATACTCCTCGTTTGAAGCGATAGCCTGACTGTTGATCATCAGGATGGTCTGGGAACATCATGAGAAATAGCGATAAATAAATGTAATGCACTCAAATTCCCTTTTATTATTAATTCAATCATGTGCAATGCATAAAATGTCTATACATCTTCACATTTAACAGATAAAATGATAAAGCAATGACGGGGACACAACCTAGTTACTGTCTTGTGGCACTTTTGCGTAACTTAGTAAGCCATTTAAGATAAAATATATAATACTTTGTATTATAATGATAGTTTAATATTAAGTATAATTGTATATTATATTTTTATATTTATTTCAAATTATTATATTTAGTTATAATGAATTATATTTTATACGTATATGTAAAATTATATTTATAATTATAAATATATATATATATATTTATATAATAAAATATATGTATTAATTATTTATTATTATTATTATTAAGATAATATATTACACAATTACATATAGTGTATGTATATATAATATAATTATTAATTTTATTAATGTGAAATTTATCATAAAATATATGTGAACTCTAATTAAAAATATTTGTTAATTATAACTAATATTACTAATTAATTTTAAACATTTATTACTATATATAACATTAAAAAAATCTAAATATAATTTTAAAAAGCAGTGTCTAATTAAATACTGACTATTTAAATATTTTACTATTGTTACATATTTTTGTGTATTAGAGTATCACATTACTAATATTGCAAAACGTTAAATTCTATTGGAATCTATGGTGCTGTCATGAGAGGAGCATTTTTTTGCTGCTAGTTTATAGCTTTTTAAATCAGTCTTGTATCGGTTAGGATGCTGTCTTAGAATGGAGCTGCCAATAGACTTCCAGGCCTCTCACTGGAGTTCATATAGGGGGCAGTAGTGAGCAGGTCTAATAATGAGATACTCACTCCTTTGGACAGAGTATAATCGCCCAGCACGGTGTCTTTATCTAAGGTACGGCTGGTGAACGGCACAGACGGTGAAACTCTGCGGGGGAAAAAAAAGACAATGAACCTCTTGCTTTTGAGAATTTCTGAGAATTTCCTTTTTTTTTTTTTTTTAGCATGCGTGAGCGCGTAAAATGAAAGGTATGAGACACATTATGCTGCTAATGCAAGTCAAGGCTAGATAATCCCGCAAATACACCATCAACATTCCCAGCACATGCTTCAGCATTATCCTGCTTTAATGTCCGTGTCTTCCTGTAATGCATGACTGTCGCCTGAAACATGAAAGCGTATAGGCATAAGGTGTAAACATGCTTCCATGTGCTTTCAGATTCCAGTCAAGAGTATTATGTCAGCTGACTAGATCTGGGAAGGACCAGCCTAATCTACTGCCATTCTATTAGTGATGATCATGAGTCACCTCATAACCTTTCACAGCTGATACTGAGAATTCAACAGAAGAGTGATGGGACGACTATACAATAAAGGCTCCAAAGAGAGTTTTTTGCAGCGATGCCATAGAAGAACGTTTTTTTAGTTCCTCAAAGAATATTTAATTGAAAAGTACCATTAAAAGAACCATTTTTCTTAGTTTGAAGAGCATTTTATTAATCTAAAGAACCATTTTGCACCAATTTGGAATGGAAAGGTTTCTGTGGATATTAAAGGTTCTTCATGAAATCATTGATGCCAATAAAGAACCAGTGTAAGAACCATTTTTGGTTCCCCAAATAACGTTTCACTTAACGGTTCTTAAAAGATCAATTTGAAAAACATTAAAAATCAAAACTTTTTTCGCTATAGTAACTTTATAGTAACTTTTTTTTTTTAAGTGTGTAAGAACCATTTTGAGTTCCCAAAAGAACTTTTCAGTAAACAGTTCTTAAAAGAATAATTTTCCTCATTTTTGAAGAACATTTTAATAATATGAAGAACCTTTTTGCACTATAGATAGTTAAAGGTTCTTTGTTGGCACTGACATTTCAATGAACAACCTTCAACATCCATAGAACCACTAAAGGTTCTTTATAGTGGAAAACATTATTCAAATATTCCTCAGACTAAAAAAAATGGTCCCTTTAAGAATTGTTCACTGAAAGGTTCTGTGGGGAACCAAAAATGTCTCCGTGAAAACCTTCTTTTGGAACCTTAATTTTTCAGAGTGTAGAAGAACATTTTAATAATCTGAAGAACCTTTTTCTTTTTACTGTACAAGATATAAAGGTATAATTGAATATTAAAATTTTTTTATTGGCATTGATGGTTCCATGAAGATCCTTTAAAATCCATGCAACCTTTCCATTCCACAAAAGGTTCTTTAGATTATTAAAATGTTCTTCACACTAAGAAAATAATGGTTCTTTTAAGAGCTGTTCACTTAAGGGTTATTTTGGAAACCCAAAATAGTTCTTCAATGGCAATGATGCGAAACCTGATTTTGGAGACTTTATTTTTAAGAGTGTAAAGACCTTGTGATGTTCCATGGATGTTAAAGGTTCTTCATGGAACCAATAATGTTCCAATAAAGAACCTTTATCTTCAAAAGTCTAAGAAACATTTTTGGTTCCCCAAAGAACTTTTCAGTGAACAGTTCCTCAAAGAACCATTTTTCCCCATTTTAATAATCTAAAGAACCTTTTAGAAAGAACATAATATTTCAGTTGCTGTTTCTTTGTAATTGTGAAATTTACCAGCATATTTTCAGCGGAAATTGTTTCTACAGCAAATCATTTCAGTGTAACCTATTTTAGGAGCCATTAGGCACATGTTGAAGGATATTTTGCCCACCTCATGGACTCCTTCAGGCAGGCTTTGAGGTAGGGCATGTTCTTGATGTGCTCGGCTCGCGGCGTTTCTCCTGCAGGCACCACGTCCTGGATCTCCTTCAGAAGTTTAGCTTGGGCGCAGGGGTTACGTGAGAGGTTGAAAATAACCCACAACATGCTATTAGCGGTCTGCAAAGGGAAAACAAGAAGGATTTGTTTGGTCAGTTGGGCCACGCTGAACAGCGTCCCTCCCTGAACAGCGCGCTACGCCTGCTCTGCCTCATTCTTCTGACTTATGTGCTTGATTGAGCTAAGCTGTGTGTTGTTCAATCTTAGCCTGGATAAGAGCAGAACAAAGACGAGTTAAATCAACTGTTTTCTTAGCTCGCTCGCGTGTGACTCGAAAACAAGCAAGTGAAAAACAAGCTGGTTTGTGTGGGGTCATGAAAGTGCGTACCGTCTCCACTCCTCCGACCTGGAGTTCGGTTGTGGCGGCGTACAGCTCCTTCTTGGTCAGGTGGCTCTGGTGGTAGATGTCGCAGAGGAAGTTTCCGGTTTTGCCGTTTGATTGCCTCTTCAGATTCTTATCAATGTAGAGTTTAGCTGTTAAGATGATGGATTGCTTGATTAGTTGGTGATATTTTTGATTAAACATTTTAAAAACAGGACAGTTTGAGTGTGTGTATGTTCTTACATTGTATTTTATGATTAGAAGTAAATAAAATGTTATTTGTTAAAATAGATTTACAATAAATGCATAATTGATATATATATATATACCTATACCTATACCTATATATATACAGTATATAGGTACACTGCCATTGGGGTTTTTTTTTTTGTCAAAAATACAGTACAAATATAGTAATAATTGTGAAATATTATTGCAATTTAAAGTAGCTGGTTTCTATCTGAATATATTTTAAAATGTAATTTATTCCTGTGATGCAAATCTGAATTTTCAGCATCATTACTCTTTAGTGTCACATGATCCTTCAGAAAACATTCTGATTTGCTGCTTATTTCTGATTATTATCAATGTTTGCAATTTAAAAATGTACATTAAAATTTCTATATAAATTTAGATAATATTTTGATAAAAGGTTTGAAATACAACTTTAACTAATAAGTGATTTTAACCTTAACATGTATGTTCATATCTGTTTATGCAAAGCACTTTAAAGCATCATTGTGCAACAGATTTATGCAACAATGTTCTGAGCAAATTACATTTCTCTAATAATAATTGTATTTGTTTCTGTATATATATATTTTTTTCTTCTTAATAATCAATACTGAGAGGAATATGCATATTTCGAATGCACTTTGTGCATGAATGTAAATATTCTATTCAATAACTTAAAAAACATATTAAACATATATAACATGACTCAAAAACATTTAAGGTATTACCACTTTTGTCTTAATGGTAGGCCTACGTGTGGAACGCCCTACTACTGTTTAGCTGCAGGGAAAGTGAAGTGTTTGTGAATGTGTGACAGGTGCTGCGAGTGAGCCGCCGCTAATGGAGCAACAGCAGCACAACAAACTGTGAGTAATTCAGCCTCACGCCAACATTCCTCCCTCCCTCCCTCCCTCCACTCCTGCTACTTCAAATATTTGGCTGGATTCTCATGCACTTAGGTCACTGCGTTTACTACTGCGGTTCACTCTCTCTCTCTCTTGCTGTGTGCATGGATCTGCTATAGCGGGTCGGAGCAGAAAGCCGCAAGTTAATGTGTCATCACCTGAGTGGAAATGAAAGCTTTATAGGTTACATGTCAACTGATTAAGGAGCTCTTTAGTACCTGTGCTAAAAATACGGTCCCAGGCCGCTGTGTGATCTTGCCACGTTTTCGTATTGAAGGTCTTGTGGAGCTCCACGGGAGTCACCATCATTAATCCAAAGGTGCTCATCATCTAAAAGTGAGAAAACACCATGTGGATTTGTTTTTGAACTATGAAACCCTTTGCATCTTTGCATTGCATTGCATCAGAAGAGATGTAGACAAAGCTTATGCACTTTAGAGTGTGTTACTCACTGTTTGAACTATTAATTGGGTCAAAAGGATGGTCAATTTACCGTCTTTACTGAAGTGATGAAATCCATGGCCTCGTTGCTGATGCTGTCTTGCAAGAGTCCAAAACGTTTGTCATAAAGCACATAGCAAATCGCTAAAAGGCCAAAAGAGAAAGAAATGTAATGCATTTCATTATAGTAAGTCAGTGTATGGCAGACATGGCATGAAACTCACTTTCAAAGGACCACTTGTTCAGTTCAAAATACAAATCATCGATCTTCCCGTTGACTTGGGCTCTTCCGATCCTCTTTATCAAATCAGCCGAAACCTTTCCATAAAGACACCGAGCAGTCATTCAAACTGTCTTTGCACGAATGTGAACTATACTTGATATCAAGCAGAACTCACTTCATTGATTTTGCCGTCCAGTTTCATGACTTCGGTCGGTTTCATGAGTTTCTGCTGGAAAGCGCTGCGCACCCGCTGCCAGTCCTTTCCTTCCCTGCAAATACATTTGTTTGCATTTTAGAATATTATGAAATAAGCAATTAAATCTCACATGCATTTGTAAATGAATTATGATATTTACAGTATAAGCAGCCCATAAGCCTCATGCCGCATGTCTCTGTAGGCTTTCCATGGTTTGATCTCCAGTCTCTGAGGATAGTTGCTCTCTTTTCTGTAAAGAGCCTCCAATAAACATGGTGCACCAATGTGAACCGACTCAAAAGAGCCCAGCTTCATCTGGAAGATCTTCCCAAACTTCTTATGGTAATGGATCTGAGGTTAAAAACACAGAAGGACAGAGAAAACACCCTTAAAACTGAAGAAATGTACAGGAATGAATAAATGAATAAATAAATAAATAATGTTTTTTTATTTAAACTATTATTAGGACAAGGTGGGATTCAAATAAGCATAAATAAGTTAAAAGTTAAAATAATTAAGTAAATAAATAAGTTATGAGTTATGAAAAGAATGCAAAAAAGTAATGCATTTATTATAAAAAAAAAACAGTAAACTTCACTAAACATCAAAGTTATGTTATGGTGTATATATAAATAAGAACATTTTAATCATAACCAGTAACCATAAATAAATGAAAAAAAGTTTCAATAAATTTCACTAAAAAATTAAAGTTAATTTATAGTGTACATATAAATAAGAAAACTATAAATGAAAATAAATTGAAATAAAATCATGCATTTACTATCACTATTAATATTATTGTTGTTATTATTAATGGAAAGCAAGGTATACTGTTTATACTGTATACTATACTTTTGCATAAAATTAAATGTATGCATAAAATGTAATTATGAAATTAAGTTTAAAGTAATTATTCAAATAAAAACGTTTTTTTTTTAAATTGGACTAAAAACAATAGATAATAAATAGAAATGAGAAGGTGAATTTAAAATCTTTAAAATAAATAAGTTTAAAATATTTGTAAAATATATCAAATAAAATAATTGTTTCATAATGGATAACAATAAGAGGTTCATACCAGCGCCTCATGTTGTCTTTTTAGACCTCCTTTCAGGAGCAGCTCGATGAGGCTTCCGAACAGCGGCCAGTTGGTTGGTCCAGGGATGGAGTCGAGACTGTGTGCGCAGGGCGCGCTCTCCGCAGCATCCTTCGAGTCCAGCACACACACGGAGGATGTGGGCTTGCAGTGCTGAAGCCCCATAGACTTCTTCTTCAGCAGCTCCAGAATCTGAGGACCTTTCTGAATATGCGCTCTCATCTTGAGGCGTGCGTAAAAGTGTTCGTGAAGTTTCTCTTAAATGCCACTATATATATACTCGCGGCCGTGTTTATCTCGGTCGGACGCGGCGACCAATTAGGAATCTTGTGTGGAAGTCGAGCCCACCTTGCATTTACGGATCCGCTTTGGTGAGTACCGCCTGACCCCACATAGACCGAGGAAGTGCCCTCAAACGCGCTTTACAAATAAACATAACGGAGGTGACGCGGTTCGCTTTGAGCTGCCCTCAACTCCTCTCTCTGAGTAAACACTGAGACCACGCGACGCCAAGACGCGCAAATATTTGCTCAATATCTCCTGTGCGCACTCGTGGCCAAAGGCGATCGCAATCGCGCTTGTTTGTACAGCATTCGCGATGGAGCTCGAGAACATTTCAGCACCGAATTTCATTCATGAGATCTCATATGATCATCATTAAGCATCGTTATGCACAAGTGCAGCACCTGATTCATAGTGAACTTTGAAAAGAAACTTCTAAAAGTTTTTTGCATGCAGATAACGTATTCATTTATTATGGTTTTACAGTATTGGTAAAAATATATCAGGAGAGCTGATAGATAACATGGATGTTTGTCCATAAGCATCAAGATTTTTGATTAGAAATTGAATAAGAGGAAGTGCATATCTAGATGGTCCTGCAGTGTGACAAATTAAAGTACAGTTATTAAGTATTTAATTAATGAATTTGATGTCATGGGGCCATTCATTTTTAGAGTATTGACTAATAAATGTACCAGGATAGTTATGTAACATTTTTGTCAAGATTTGACATTAAAATGTTGCATGTGTATAAGAGCACACTGTAAAAGGTATTGATGGATTATGTTTTTCTGATTCAAAATTAAATGTTAATTGCCATCTCTTTACAATTATTTGTGAAATATACTAGCAGTTTCTGGGTGAAAGTTGTTTCACAACCAATTTTTCAGTGTA
The DNA here is from genome assembly GCF_001515605.1 of Sinocyclocheilus anshuiensis. Taxonomy (NCBI): domain Eukaryota; kingdom Metazoa; phylum Chordata; class Actinopteri; order Cypriniformes; family Cyprinidae; genus Sinocyclocheilus; species Sinocyclocheilus anshuiensis. The sequence continues at coordinate 1,382,987 of NW_015552615.1, read as the reverse complement.
AGTGCATATTTAGACTGTAATTAAAAAAAAGGCAAATAATGCAAGGGTTATTGGAGTACATTTTAGTACTTTTCTTTCTAAATGTCACATTTAATTCAGTGTCATTGAGTTACAGTGCTTGCTGGTTCTTTGTAATAATTTGTGAAATGTACTAGCATTTTCAGAATAAAAATGGTTTCAAAGTAAATCATACATTTATTTCAGTGGATATATATATATATTATACTGGGCTGTAAAGTACACAGTAAAATCAGCAGTGTAGTATTTGCAGTGTTAAAAGTTATTAATTCCCAAAGAGTTGAATTAACAATCTACAGTGTTAAACAGTACTCATGTTCAGTGTTGTTATATGGTGTAATTTCACTTTTACACTAAAAGTGCGGAATGAAAAACCCGCCGAATTGTCTGGACTCCGCCCTTCAATGACTGCTGCCTCGCGAAGCGACGACGCCATTTTTTCTTCAAGCGACAGAGACGGTAAGTTGGATTGCTTTTCTCTTTATAAAAGTACACGGGAAAAACATTTTTGTTGATAATTTTACTCAAAATATGATTGGTGGTGAACACATTTAGAAATTACTAACTGCGCGTGTTTTTTTTTCAGGTTTAGTGTTAAGTTCGTGTTCGTGAGGTGGAGAGATGTAAGTTAACGTTAAGTTAGAGAAGAGTGAAAGTTTCTCATGCCGGTTCGATTTCCTGAAAAAAGGTGATTAATGTTACGTGTAAAATAACTTTTTGGAATGTGCTTACAATTTATGTTATATATGCTTTCAGCTTCTTTCATTTTGGTTCATTGACAGATCCTCTCGCCTCCATTCCCGCCGAGGCCTGGTTTTACTACGAGTCTGGCACTGAAGTCTGAAGCAGCCACATTTGGGCGGTTTTCTACTCAAATGAGAGAATTCATCAAATGGTAAATTTATATTTATTTTTGAAAGCATTGAGTGTGGTGTTTCGCTGTTTCCATGCTTTGAAATGGTAATAGTGGGACTGTTAAACATTACGCGCTAACAATTTCGTTTTTGTGATGCATGACACCGTGTTGAAGTGTCTGTCTCGCCCGCTGCAAACGAGCAGTCTTTCTGCAGACAGAGCTGGCATAACGCGGAACATTTACCAGTCATTTGATTGACGTTATCTAATGCAAAACTGAAATTAGAGCGCGTTTAAAAACTTCCATTCGCCATAGGCTTAAGTGTGAACTGCGTAATCTGTACGTTGCTTCATACCAGCGTGTTGAAGTGTCTGTCTCGCCCGCTGCAAACGAGCAGTCTTTCTGCAGACAGAGCTGGCATAACGCGGAACATTTACCAGTCATTTGATTGACGTTATCTAATGCCTTACTCTGAAATTAGAGCGCGTTTAAAAACTTCCATTCGCCATAGGCTTAAGTGTGAACTGCGTAATCTGTAGGTTGCTTGTTCTCAGCGCTGAATATCATGTCTGTCATATCGTCATATCTGTCGACAAGTTTTTCTTATGACAATTACGTTAATACAAGCATCGTGAAAGTTAATTAAAGGTACGTTAAACTGTAAATCCGTCAGTCTTTCAATTTCCTTCAGTGCCCACTGGCAGAGCATGCAGGTACTTTAGCTTGAAACCAGTCTTTATCAATTCATATGGCATGCTATTTTGGGTTAAATAATGTCCTAGATATTTCTAGATATACAAAGTTAAGTTTTAATGGAGAAATAGGTCTGAATCTATCTGTATTTTCTTTTCACATTATAAATAATAAATTAATAGTAAGATAAATTCTTAACACATGTTAATTTATTCTAATGTAGTACACTGTTCATTTTAAGATGCCTTATTACTCATGTTACTCATTAAAAATTATACAAATTTATTTAATAATCAGATTAAATAAACACTTAAATTGTTTCAGGCCTCCATGTGAATATTGCACAATGTTTCATTTAATTGACCCTAGAATGAAGTATGTAAAAAAAAAAATTACAAGTTTACGATTTGACACCTGTATTATAGACAGTTCTCAGCATACTCAAAATTAGGGGTAATCACAATTATTTTACCATATTTAATTACTGAAATAAGTGTTTTTTTAATCCTTTTTCAATAGAATTGGCCCAGACTTCTGCAGTGTCAAGTAAAGAAAGCTCCTCTCATAAGATTGCAAACTGGGAGTCTGATGACACTGAGTGTGAGTGATGGAAGCCCTTCAAGAAAGGCACATTTGGGCGGTTTTCTACTCAAATGAGAGAATTCATCAAATGGTAAATTTATATTTGTTTTTGAAAGCATTGAGTGTGGCATTTCGCTGTTTCCATGCTTTGAAATGGTAATAGTGGGACTGTTAAACATTACGCGCTAACAATTTCGTTTTTGTGACGCATAACAGCGTGTTGAAGTGTCTGTCTCGCCCGCTGCAAACGAGCAGTCTCTCTGCAGACAGAGCTGGCATAACGCGGAACATTTACCAGTCATTTGATTGACGTTATCTAATGCAAAACTCTGAAATTAGAGCGCGTTTAAAAACTTCCATTCGCCATAGGCTTAAGTGTGAACTGCGTAATCTGTACGTTGCTTGTTCTCAGTGCTGAATATCATGTCTGTCATGTCGTCATATCTGCGTCAAGACACAAACGCGCTACCATCAAGTTTTTCTTATGACAATTACGTTTATGCAAGCATCGTGAAAGTGAGTTAAAGGTACGTTAAACTGTAAATCCGTCAGTCTTTCAATTTCCTTCAGTGCCCACTGGCAGAGCATGCAGGTACTTTAGCTTGAAACCAGTCTTTATCAATTCATATGGCATGCTATTTTGGGTTAAATAATGTCCTAAATATTTCTAGATATACAAAGTTAAGTTTTAATGGAGAAATATGTCTGAATCTATCTGTATTTTCTTTTCACATTATAAATAATAAATTAATAGTAAGATAAATTCTTAACACGTTCATTTATTCTAATGTATTACACTGTTCATTTTAAGATGCCTTATTACTCATGTTACTCATTAAAAATTATACAAATGTATTTAATAATCAGATTAAATAAACACTTAAAAGGCCTCCGGCCTCCATGTGAATATTGCACAATGTTTCATTTAATTGACCCTAGAAAAAAATAAAATAGATTTGACACTTGACACCGGTATTATAGACAGTTCTCAGCATACTCAAAATTAGGGGTAATCACAATTATTTTACCATATTTAATTACTGAAATAAGTGTTTTTTTAATCCTTTTTCAATAGAATTGACCCAGACTTCTGCAGTGTCAAGTGAAGGAAGCTCCTCTCATAAGATTGCAAACTGGGAGTCTGATGACACTGAGTGTGAGTGATGGAAGCCCTTCAAGAAAGGAGCAGAATGCTGAAGATGAAGCCAGAATTGTGAGTCTGTGTCATTTATATGTTATTCTATGTGCAGTACAAATTTAAAACACACAAATGAATATGAAAAATTGAAGTTGAACTGGGCAGGCACACAATATCAGCTTATGTTCACACTTGGAATTTTCTAATTATTAATTTAAGATATCAAACTGCAAAAAGATAAATGGTTAGTTGACCCAAAAATGAAAAATTTTCATTATTTCTCACTCTCTGTCATTCCAAACCTGCAAGACTTGCATTCATTTTCAAAACACAAATGAAGACATTTTAAATGAGAAAATGTCCTTCCATCGACAATCTACACAACTACCACTTTGATACTTCAAGAAGTTCATAAAGAGATCATAAAACTAATCCAAATGAATCGAGCAGTTTAGTCCAAATTTTCTCAAGAGACTCGATCGCTTTACAATGAACAGATTGAAATTTTTTTTTTCACATTTAAACATTAGTCGGGGAACATAAACAGAAAAACAGAAAATTTGGACTAAACCACAATACGTATGGATTAGTTCTCTTTATGGATTAGATCTCTTTATGAAGTTTATGAAGTATCAAAGTGGTAGTTGCGTGGCCCGTCATTCAAGGGACAGAAATCTTGTATTCTAATATCTTCAATTGTGTTTCAAAGATAACAAAAGTCTTGGCTGAGTAAACAATTTTGAAATTTTAATTTTTGAACTAACCCTGTAATAAAAGAACGTGGCCAAATGCGTCACCCAAGATGTGTGCTAATGCCAGGTGTGAACAGAGCCACTGTGTGACTACACAATCAACTTGGCAGAATTATTCCTGAGAGAGATATTGTTGTCATTGATTTTTTTATTTTCAAGAAGCCAAGTTCCTGGCTTCTCGGGTTTTTGTTAAATGTGAGCCAAAATCATCACAATTAAAAGAACCAAAGACTTAAACTACTTCAGTCTGTGTGCATTGAATTTATTTAATACATGAGTTTCACAATTTGAGTTGAATTACTGAAATAAATGAACTTTTCCACGACATTCTAATTTATTGAGATGCACCTGTATATGAAAGACTAACATAAAATCAGTTGGAGAGCTGACCTTAAGTGTTATTTTTGTCTTTGATCTGCAGGCACCAACAAGAAGAACAGCTTGATTGCATAGAAGAGACCACACAGCCATACCTGCTCGCTGATGGGACAACGAGGAACATCATTCATGGATGCTACACAACTGTCAAATCTACCTGTCATATTTGTTCATGTCTAGGTAAATTTGATGATTTTGTGTTTTATTAACTATTTTATGTTTCTGTGCAACACTTAATGAATGTGACTGACTAATTAACCTCTACACATCTGATATATGTTTTAAAGTTACCACTTTGCCCATTTGTTAAATAAACGTTGAAATTTATACATCTGTCTGAAGACTCTTGATGTTATATCTAATCTTGTACATTAACACCATACAATAGCATTTTTGTGTTTGCACTGAAAAGAGTACCTTATTAATAACACTTAAAGGATTAAAACAACGCCAGGGGTGTTAAATACCCCATAGTGTAAAATTTAAACAACAATAGCAAGTGTAACACTTTACACTTGGAGTGTAATTTTTCTGCACTGTAAGGTGCTATATTAACACTAAAAATTCAACACTACGAACGGTGTACTTTAACACTAGACAGATTGGGACCATATATGATCTTTAGTAGTGTTAAAATCGACACTTTAAGTGTTAAATTGACACTGCGTTTTTTACTGTGTACGTTTAGCAATTGTACATTTCTGTATGGGTTGTTTAGCCGGACCATGTTGTTAATGTGTGTATCGTATGACCCATAAGCATGAGGTTTGGGTATAAAATTAGCTGGGTAAGCGTGTTGCCCAGTACCCAATGTCCAATGTTACATCTGAACTCAAGCCCCTCTGGTAATCCCACGCTCATGACATAGTATAGTTTTACCAAAGTAGAGATATGCGGCACAGTAAACATGTTGACTCATAGCATACATAGGTCTTGTTTAAATAACCCTGAACCCTCTGCAGTGCTTGCTGTGCTGCCATAGTATTTAACAACACTGGGTTCATAAAACACACACAGAGAACAGAATTTCATCAGGACTGGGTTTAGTAGTGCCTATTAGACACCTGAACTAACATGGAACATTATCAGAACGTTATGAACAAAGATTCTTCCAGTAGAATGTTCATTCTAAGTTCTCTGGTCTTTGATAACGTTCTCAAAATGTCTGTACAAAAACATTATTTATGGAACATTTTCCTGAAACATTTTATTTGGACGTTTGTCTAATATGGTTCAGACAACATTCAAGTAACATTCCCATAATGTTTGCAAAAAATTACCACTTAAAATAACTGGACATTTTGAATGTTTAGCAATGACGGTTTCATAACTTAATGGGAACGTTACCAAAACATTCTTAGAACATATTTTTATTAACTGGGCCTAAACTAACTTATTTAATACCACTAGTCATCACTAGTGGTCAACCAAAATGGGTTTTTCAAACAGCCGATGCTAATACTGATACCTAGAGAGAGGTGTGTTTGATATCTGTATATGTGTAAAATAGGCCAATTAACTTGCAGCAATTTTTTACACAGTATTTATTTTTTTAATAATTCACCAGAAATATTTGAAACACAACTTGTGCACAGTAACAAGGCTTATGGTAGTTTTGTTAATCATTCTGTTAACCCAGTTTGTTTTTGGCCAGTAATCTCAAATCAGCCAAATATTGATTTATCGTATATATCATGTTGCATGCTGCTTTAAAAAAAAAAAAACAACAACTTGGAAGTTTAAAGGTGCATGACTTTTATGCTGTACATTTTTATTCCCATCTTATGTTACAGTATTAGATAAAATAATTTAAATAGTTTAAATAAAAAAATATTACATTTAATTAAAAAATAAATTAAAAATGTTACTTTGGTTCATAAAAAAACAAAAAAAATAATTTGACACTAGTTCATGACCCATCTCGTTGTCATTTATATTATTTTTATATATGTTCTAGGTCTTTTTTCAGTTTTTTCACTGTCTTTTTAAAATGTTCCAAACAAAACATTTGTCTTATTATTCATTTCAAAGTTTTTAATTGTCCCAATGTCACTTTCAATCCTGTTAGTACTTTGTCCCTTTAAATAACATAAGTCAGTTCCTTGATGACATCATCCTCCAGGAAGTGACATCATTATGGAGGGAAATCAGCAGCACACACATTAGTGAGTATCAGCGATGAATTGAATGACTTCTGCAATGATCTGTGCTAGTGTGATGATAGCTGAAGCATATGTTTGTACTGCATAACAGAAATGCCTCAGAACCGGTTGTTGGTTAACAGTGGAGATGTTTGGACTATAAACAGTGAAGCAAGTAGCGAGTTTATAGTGACAGGAAACTCAAGATGGTGGATGCAGTCAGAACTAACCCTCATAAACAAACCTGTAAACATATCAACAATAATATGCACAATAAAACATGACCTCTTGTTAACTTTAATGGACTAAATTGACTAAAAGAACGTAACACGAGCCAGTCCTCAGGTTATTCCAGAACACACGGGTGGTTGTTTTTGGCAAAAACAAGGTATTAGAGCTATTGCAGAAGCACAGCCATGCAAGGACTTTTGCAACTTGTTTTTGGCTATTTGGCAGTACAAAGCTGTGGAATATTGTGGTTGATGCAAGACTCTTTCTTTGGTAAATTTGGGTTAAGCTCTTTCATACTTGGGATTTTTGGATTTTTTTTATTGCCCAACATTGGTTGAGTTTCCTAGAAAGAGTAGATCAAAAGAAATGGGTAAACAAGGCAAAACTGCACAAGAGTATCCATGAAAATACATATGGTTTTGATAAACCAGCTCGCCATCATGATGTTAAGGTGTTGTGGATTGTTGCCCGTGCGTTCTGGGTAATTAATAAGTGGTTGCTAGTGTGTTGTTAAAAAGTGGCTTTTGTGAAATACAGCTCAGGTCTGGGATTTCTTTTTTTATCTTGTTTGTAAGGTAAAAATTGCTTGGAATATAAAAGTATGCCTCTCTTGCAGCACAAATAGTACTGATGTTTAACAATTGGGTGATGTTTAGCTTAACAAACACCCTTAATTAAGACTAAATTATATGAAATGTGATGCTTTAATCCTGTTTTATGAACCTAATGTGTTTGGCTCATGAACTCTTTGACCTGAGAGTAGGCTTACACCTATAAGACCGGCAGAAAACACATGAAGTGGAGCAAAACTGATGACTCAAGTTTGTACAACCCCTGCTGATAGGGCTACTGAGTTCAGAGACAAGCGCACATAAACACTAGTAAAGGTCGTTCATGAAGAGTTTGTTCATGTGCATGTGACAAATGAAGGAAAGATTTGGGGGGACTAATCATGTTTGTTTTTCATAATTTATCTTTGGTTGCACATAAAGATTTCCTAATTCGGAGTTTGATCAAAGATTGCATATGTGGACATGTTCAAGAAGACTGGCTTTTGAAAATATAACGTTTTAATTGAAGTCTGCTCGAATGAACAAAACGGCTTGCGTGAAATGACACAATCAACATAAACACACTCAAACCTCATTGACTTAGGGACTTAAGGTGCTTTAACTTGAGGCAGTTATTTGTTAATTGCCACAAGGAGGATCTTATCTGATTGTTAAAACATTGCTGTGCTTTGTTCATACCACATTTCTCGGCCACATCTGTTTCTCATGCAGTTTGACGACCTTAGCTGTCCTTCTTTACAGAATTAGGTTGCATTCCACAAGGCATCAAGGTGTTGAAGGATTTGTAGAGTAAAAAATGTCCCCTCTTGCATCATTCATACCTGTTATCACATCAGGGCAAACCTGAGGAACCAATGCGATCCAGTAGCATCCTTTTACTGTCATTTACAGTGCTTTTACGCCGCTTGGACAGTGATTGATGGACGACATTTGAGAAGGGCTCAGCCCCGGATACCTCTGCGAACTCACTGACCCTCTCTGAGGTTTTTCTTGCACAAACAACTCGCAGGGCCAGGAAAGGGTTAAGGGTTTCCCTACGGCAGCCTTTCCTGTACTTTGCACACCCGAGACCTCAAAGAGTAGAGGCATCATTGCAATGCACAATTATCATAATGCTTTTATGAAATTAAATGGGTAGTTGATGCAGGGTTGTGTCCTAATAATTGGTCTTGTTGACTGCAGTGGGAAAAACAATGCAAATTGTAAATAAAGTGAAACTAACCATAGATAAGATAGACTTTCATATCTTTTGTTATTGACGTCGGAGTCCAGTCAAACTCTATTCACTTGGTTAAGTATGACCACAGTTTATTTTCTGAATTATTGGCTGCCAAAAATGAATGAGGCTTTTAGAAACTTTTTTTTCATACGCATTGCTAATAATTCAGGGTTTCTGCTAATTGTGAGAGCAATTTAAAGAAAATGTCAGTATGTTTTCTAAATGTAAATGTCTAAGGAGCACAGAGTTGTATCAGCAGCATTTCAAAGCTTGAAAATACAACTTCCAAGTTCCAATCATTTTCTATTACGTTATAATGAATTTTACAGAATAATAGCTTAACTAGAATATGGAAATAACTTTTACTGTATCTTCTGGTCGCACTGCAGTACTTCCTCAGTATTTTTGTCTTGTTTTCTAGTGCATATGTCAAAATAGATGCAAAAATGACACAAAAAGTTTTGCTTTCTGAGAAATGTATCATAACGAAACAGATTTACGTTAAAAAAGGACAAATGTCTGCTAATGAGTGCAGAAAAAATCAGCTTATTTCAGAGGAAAAGCACGTTTTCATACCCAGTTGACGGATATTTGTTCTTGCTTTAAACAAACTCATTTCATTTTGTTCAGTTTTTCAAATAACCCAGACTTCATCTTTATGTTGCATCTCAAGTAAATGTATCTTGATTTAAGAATGTTTAGATATTTGTATTAGAAAGCAAGACAAAATACTGACATGAATGCAACATTTAATGCCATGACTTTATGCATTTAAGACACTCTGCTCCAATTTAAGACGTTAAAATATCTTAATTTGTGTTCTGAAGATGAACGAAGGTCTTACGGGTTTGAAACGACATGAGGGTGAGTAATTAATGACAGAATTTTCATTTTTGGGTGAGCTATCCCTTTAAATTGTGGTATGACGAATTAAGAAGGCTGTTTTAAGACCCACAGAAACCCTGTAATTTAGCATATTGTTTGGTCTGCAGTTTATAGTAATATTAATACATTTTAGTGTTTGATTTGAGGGAATTTTTTAAAATTCATTTTATGATTTCATTCATGTCTCTTTGCTATAACACATAATACTCCATATTGTTTTTTCACACACATTGTAAACAAAACATTGTTTTTATGCCATTATTGGGCAAAGATTTTCGGTGCTTGGAGTCACCACTTGATGCCCAATGTAAAGTCTTTGTCTTAAGGCAAAACCAGTTGAGAACCATCTCCATCCAGTCTCAGTTCTTCACAAGGTTCTCCTTTCAATACAACCCCGATTGACCTCATTTTAAGCGACTGTCACAAAGTCCAGAGCGAATATCACTTATCCAATCAGACCCAATACACGTAAGTGCTCTACTTTTGCACAGCCCGGAGAGGAAAGGGTTAAAAATGAGCCGATAGATCAACGGGTGCAATCAACAGCAGTTTCCCCAAATCAGCTCCTTTATTTGCATATTTGACAGCGTAAACGTGTGTCTCCACTTGCCAGCAGAGAGAGATTATTAACATTTTTGAGCTCACCCTGTGCCTGCATGTACAAAGCATTCTTCCACTGGAATGTTCCTGCTCTCAGATGGATGAGTCCAGAGACGTGGGCTACAAGATGACAGCATGAAGAAGAGCAGAGGAACAGTTTATAGCTCATGATGCGATGTTTAAATATTCCTCAGAAGAATTAACAGTCACACATGAGTCAATAGTACAGAGTTATAATGAATGCAGAGAGTAGCTCAGATAATTTAGGAATGTGATGAGAAAAGTCTAAAAGATTTCTAACTTTTGATTGCAGAAACTTGAGATCAGAAACTCTAAAGGAGATGCATGTTGAGAGTGCTAGGGTCATTTTCTCAGGACAAACATCTGAGAAGTGAGAAATTTAACCCAAAATCAGTTTGTTCTCCATTTAATCTAATTGCTTTCTATGAGAAATACTGAAGAGGTCTCATTTCTGGTGTGTCTTTCCCGTAAGATGTAGTACGTTATATTGTTTTTGCATGCTGTTCTTTGTAAACAAACTGTTTTGATGTCGTAATCTTGAGTAAAGAGGATAAACACAAACAATTTAAAACCACTGGTGGCTCACTGCCATGAGAACTAGTGAGTTGATTACATGGTTTAGTCTCCCAAAAAACAAAGCAACAAAGCCAGATTTCTGTTTCTTAACCCTCTGATGCATGACGTCTTAGTTTGACAGAAATACATTTTTAACCATTCACAATGTGTTTATAATCAAATATTTATTTAGTAAATATTAGCACTAAATATTTATTTAGTACTATTAATAAGGTTTTAAAACCTATTGCTACTACATTTCCAGAGGCGTCTCTTGCAGTTTGCAATGAGTTTTTAGAGTTTTTTTTATTACTAAGATTCAAAATATTCGCTCTATCACAAATTCTGGAAATGCCTCATTTGCTGATCACTGTAATTTAGCTACTTTAACTAGCTTCGAGCCTGTGTCTCTATCCGACCTAATAGATATTATCTGTCATATGAAACCTGCATCTTGTTCGTTGGATCCGATTCCTCATTTTTATTGTAGAAGTACTGGACACTATTGGCCCATGCATCCAGTCTATAATTAACAGTAGTCTTATTAGTGGCTGTGTCCCATCATGTTTTAAACATGCAGTGATACAGCCTGTGCTTAAAAAGGCTACTCAAGATCCTCCGATCTTAACTAATTATCGTCCTATTTCTAAGCTTCCTTTTCTCTCGAAGGTACTGGAGAAGGTTGTTTTTCATCAACTTTCTTCCTTTCTAAAGAATAATGATATATTAGACAGGTTTCAGTCCGGGTTCAGAGCTCAGTACAGCACAGAATCTGCTCTTTTAAAAGTGTTAAATGATCTGTTACTGGCTGTTGACTCTGGAAAATGTGTCGTTTTGGTTCTCTTGGACTTAAGTGCAGCCTTCGACACTATCGATCACTCTATTTTGCTGAAACGTCTTGAGCAGTATGTAGGTATCAGGGGAATAACTTTAAACTGGTTTGTGTCCTATCTTGAAGGGAGAACAATTTCTGTAGAAATTGATAACATCACTTCCTCTTCTGCTGCATGTAAATGGGGTATCCCACAGGGATCCGTTTTAGGCCCTCTTTTGTTTTCTCTCTATCTTCTTCCTTTGGCTAATATTTTTCGTAAGCATCAGATGTCGTATCATTGTTATGTAGATGACATACAGCTTTATCTCCCTGTTAAGTCTGATGAGAATACATCTCTCCAGCCATTATTTGACTGTTTGAGTGAAGTTAAAAGTTAGATGGCGGATAACTTCCTTCAATTAAATGACTCTAAGACTGAAGTGTTAGTTTTTGGACGTCCGGATTTTGCAAATACCCTCTCAAAGACCTTGGCTCCTATAACTAACACCGTAGGTTCTCATGCAAGAAATTTGGGAGTTATTTTTGACTTAAATTTGACAAACAAATAAACTAAGCATTTTTTTCAGCTTAGGATGATTGCCAAAATCAAAT
>NW_015552615.1:1365888-1370541 GCF_001515605.1 Sinocyclocheilus anshuiensis | reverse complement strand
TTAAAAGTTGGATGGCGGATAACTTCCTTCAATTAAATGACTCTAAAACTGAAGTGTTGGTTTTTGGATGTCCGGATTTTGCAAATACCCTCTCAAAGACCTTGGCTCCTATAACTAACACCGTAGGTTCTCATGCAAGAAATTTGGGAGTTATTTTTGACTTAAATTTGACAAACAAATAAACTAAGCATTTTTTTCAGCTTAGGATGATTGCCAAAATCAAATCTTTTCTTTCATTTAAAGATTTAGAAACTGTTATCCACGCATTCATTTCATCTCGACTTGATTACTGTAACTCATTGTATTTAGGGGTCGCTCAATCTTGTCTGTCACGCCTTCAGTTGGTCCAAAATGCTGCGGCCAGATTTTTAACAAAAACTAGGAAGAGGGAAAATATCACTCCTGTTTTGGTTGGTTTGCATTGGCTTCCCATTGAATATAGAATCCATTTGAAGGTATTACTATTTGTTTACAAGTCCCTCACAGGCTTGGCACCAAACTATTTATCTGATCTTCTCCCCCATTATCAGACCAACAGGCCATTAAGGTCATCAAACACTTTGTTGTTGTCTGTTCCTAAGACACGTTTAAAACTTAAGGGGGATCGGGCATTCTCGGTGGCAGCACCTCAGTTGTGGAATAACTTGCCTCTTTACCTGCGATCGGCCACTTCTCTTCAGGTTTTTAAATCTTTAGTAAAGACATATCTTTTTAAAAAGGCTTATGGGCTGGAGTAACTGCTGTATATAGTTTTATTGTGTGTATATTTAGTGTTGTGTATTATTTCTGTCACCTTTTTTATTGTAAATTTGTTTTATGGTTATTGGCTTAATTCTACTTCTCTGTGCAGCACTTTGGTCAGCTCTGCCGTTTTTAAATGTGCTATATAAATAAATTAAACTGAAACTGAAACAATAGAGCCTTATATATATTTAAACAATTTATTTTATGTATTCATGTATACAGTACTGATTTATACTAAAATAGTTTACTATATGTGGAAAGAGTGAACAAAAAATTAGTTTGAACACTTGAAATTCCGTCTGACTGAAATTAATTTCCCAAAATCTGAACACATTTCATGTGTTTTTTTCTTTAGACTATAAACAACTCAATGGATTTAAGTCACATACACTAAAAATCTGATTTCTGAACAAAGCCCACGCAGTTAATACTCATATTCCCGTGCGGATGGATGGAGCCAGTGAACTGCCTGACTCACAGGTGATGAAACCCCTCGTCCCCCATGACCCCGACCAAGCTACTTAAAGCCTCGGGTAAATTTGCTGAAGCGCTTGACCTTAGATACTGTGTGTCCCGCAGGGCGCATAAACCCTATCTAGGGTGCAGAGCCTTTCGGAAACAAGTAGAAATCCAGCTGGCCTTATCTTATCTTATGTTATGAGTAAGCAAACAGCAGCACAGAAAATGTCAGCCTGCACATTACCCTACACAAATCAGTCACCTGAGAACTCAAGAGCTCACCAATTGATCAGTTTGAAGTGAAATTAATTGTAATTAAGATTCTTTACTCCTTTTCCAGCCATTTGACAGCTTTGTCTTCCATAGAACTACATGAATAGATAGATATAACTGCATTGTGCATTTGAACATGATTCACTGAAGGAATTATGCAGATCAGATACAAAATAAGTGGTAGCAATTTGAACAGAGTAAATAAGTCCAGACGATGAGCCATAAAACTTTCAGACTGGGATCTTGAGGGGTTTTTTTTTTTTACGGAAGGTTAAAAACATTCCCATAAATCTGGCTGCAATTACCGCTGCCATGATGACCAGAACATGTCCACAACCGGCCCTTTTAAAATGATTCATCCCCAATGAAATCGAAATTGGAGTTCCATGGAACTGCAGTTTTCTGAACTCCTGGCCTGTTGACTATATTCACCCATAATGTTTAAATGACAGTACTATTGTCCTCTATGACTTTTAACAATCAATCTGATAAAGTAAATTGCACTTTATTTTGTTATAACTTCTCAATATGAAATATATATTTCAATGACTTTGCGTGTACACAATGGTTGCTAGGGTTAGTTACCAAAGTACTATATATGGTCACTAAGGTATTCTGTGTTGTTGCTGGGGAATTTTTATGCAGCCCAATAAAAGAATCCATCCATCCATCCATCCATCCATCCATCCATCCATCCATCCATCCAAGCTTGACTTGTTGCTAGGTCGTTAAGGTGTTTTGTGTAGTTGCTGGGGTATTTTCGGTGGTTATTTACTTGCTCAAAAAAATAGAAGAATAAATAAACAAATCAGAGTGCCTGTTTGCCTACATTAGATCTGATGGGTGTTGACAGCGTCACTCGAACTGTTCAGCCGTTTGGCAACATGCTCCGGTTTACCGTCAGTGGTGTTGATCGTATCGCAGGGATCACCATCACTGAGCCTCAGCGCTATTTATAATGCTTTCAGCACCCAACAGATGCAGGAAATTTATTATAGCCCCATGTCTCCAGCAAGGATCATTAACCTTTTGGGACGAGCGTGCCATAAAGTCTTTCAAATGTCCCGCTACTCATTTCCGATGTCCCTCAGAAGTGACTAGGTGTTATTATGAGCTCATCGCTGCTTGTTATGATGGGTGTTGTATAAGAGACAGGCCACAGCAACAGCTGACAGTCCTTCGCAGTGATTGCTTAATATTTCTTGATGTTTGGCCAGCATGTAAGTACAACCACTATTGGTTGATTCAAATCACTCAGCTCTCACTTAAAGGTGCAATAGGAGATCTTGGAAAATGCTACGAACATTTCTTGATCCTATGCCTTCCACAGAATATATAAATACAGACAAATACATTTAGACCACTTAACTTAATAATTGCTATCGGGACGTGAAGAGACTTTCAACCAGCATAACAAAAAATGTGTCTGAAGACAATGACCTATTGCACCTTTAAGACTTTATTATTGGTAATTTTCTAAAATATGTGGTTGCTAGGGCATTCTAAATAATCTTAGGTTATTGGAGATTGTACAGGTTGTTGCTAGGGCTTTCATAGGTGTTTTTTAGGGCACTGCTATGCAGAGCAAATCCTAAAGCTAAGTATGAGCAGTAGTTATAATGATGTATGCAATACCAAACCACCACAGAAAAAAAAAATCATATACTTTGAAATGTTTGCAAAACAATATGCCACTGACTAATATAACAATTTGTCCTTCTCTTGACTTCCAGATGCTTGACGTATTTTATAGGCACAGTGTTTGGCTTTGTTGGCCTCTCCTCATCATGGTCAAGTTTAAAAGCATCGCGCGTTCCCTCAAACCGCGCCAGACCCACATGACTTTGGCACGTTGACTCTTGGGACAAATGTTGTAATGGCTGTTCTTTGAGCGGTAGAGTGAAGTTACAAACACCCGACCGCATTTTCCCTGTGTTCAGCGTCTGGTGGAAACTCTCCAGATTTCATCTTTGTTTCGTTCATTGCAGCGCACGAGTATCTGAGCGCTCTCAATGACCTGCCCGAGCCAGTTGTTTTGCCTACCGCTCTGTTTTCTCAAATGACGTCAGCTTCCTTGAGTTCCCTGAGTGTAACACTAAATTTACGAGTATGTTGTGCAACCACAAATTTTTCCGCTTGATAAAAGACGATGGGGAAACTGTAGCCCGGGGACGGTTTTTGTACAGTTGAACAACAGATATGTTTTAGTGCTGCCAGGGACACCTTGTTATGATCGCCCTTTGACTTATTTCAGTGAGTTCCCGTACAACACGCTCTGTTCTGCGCCGCAAACTGAAAAATCAACACACAATCTTGAGATTGACTTGTGTGCTGCAGCTGCTTGGCATGAAGTCATAATTAAACAACTATCCGTTAATTCCCAGCGTGCGACAGAATGGACTATATTTGTGTCTTGTATATTTAGTAGCGTTTGCTAAGGCTGATACTTATATTATACTTATATAATTAGGGCTTGTTATCTTCCTGTAACCTTAGGTATTACATTTTACAAGATTCAACTAAATTTAATATTACTTAAATGACAGACAATTTGATTATATCTAACTATTTAGCAATTGAATTCAAGTTTTTAGTTTGAAAATATGCAGAATAATATTGTGTAAATATATAAATACATTACAATATATTAAACAATATATGTGACCCTGGACAACACAACCAGTCTTAAGTCGCTGGGGTATATTTGTAGCAACAGCCAACAATACATTGTATGGGTCAAAATTACCCATTTTTCCTTTAGGCCAAATATTGTCCTATCCTAACAAACCATACATCAATGGAAAGCTTATTTATGATGATGCTTATTAGATGATGTAAATATTTCAATAAAAAAAAAATCGACAGTTATGACTGTTTTGTGGTCCAGGTTGACATATAAGGAATTTCTGCTTTTTATATATTGAACAATGTGACTATATATTGACTAAAATATTGTAATGTAAGTTTTAGAAACTGAACTCTGTAAAGGTACTGTCTCCAATATTTATAAAAAAAAAATTTAATTAATTATCCAGTCTGGCTCTTCACCCCTCTCTAAAATAAAACAGAATTGGAAATCAGATCTTAATCGTTTTTACAGTCGAAAACGAGCCTGGTCTCATGAAAATGCTTATAAATAGTACGCCAAATAAAAACGAAAACTCGTGGTATTGATAC
>NW_015552615.1:1359249-1365788 GCF_001515605.1 Sinocyclocheilus anshuiensis | reverse complement strand
TTGCGTATCAATACCACGAGTTTTCGTTTTTATTTGGCGTACTATTTATACGCACTTTCATGAGATCGGGTTGACATACCTCCTCTTTATGTGCTCGTCATTGTCTTATACAGTTTAAGTTGTTGCATAGAGTGTATTGGACAAAGGCAAAATTGTCTAAAATTAACCCTGGTTTTGATCCAACTTGTGATCGGTGTCGACAAGCTCCAGCTACTCTTTATCATACTTTTTGGCTCTGCCCAGCATTGACTTCTTTCTGGGCATCAGTTTTCAAATCAGTTTCCGAACGTTTTAATTTAGATATTGAACCAGGTTTACTAATAAATGAGAGCGAAGAGAAAAACAAATATACATATATTGTTGAAGTGTGTATGTATGAAGGTGCAAGTTATTTCTCCACCTTTTATATTTCTTTCTTTCTTTCTTTTTTTCCCTTTGTCCTCAAAGTTGTTCTAACTACTTGTATTTACTTATTTATTCGTATTCCCATTTTATGTTATTTTATTGTATTTTATATATATATATGTGTATGTATATAGATACATTGTTTTGTATCTCTCTGATTTAATCAATAAAAAGAGTTAAACTAAAATAGGAATAGGAACATGTGTGTGCAATATATATAAATAAGGAATTATTAGGATGAAATATATACATTTATTGTGTATCTATTTTTATTGAGATATTGTATATCTCATTCAATCAGTTAAGTTATAAATGTCAAATGTGATTTTCCACCCACAAATGTTGCATGACTTTAACAACATCAAATTGTCCAAAAATTCTAAAACTGTAATATTTGTTTTCTGTAAACACTTTTTTTTCTTATATACCATTACACGTTTTCACATGTATGTGTAATAAATGTGAAACTATGCAAACATTAAAGTGTGATAAAAGTTTATGATTGTTTTCAGCTTTATGTAAACCCATGCGTTAACTCATGAAAGAGAAATTAATTATGAATGAGCTATTACATGTAAACATTTAGTGCAGTTTTTAATCTTTATTGCGCTCTCTCTCTCTCTCTCTCTCTCATCAATAAAGTCAATATACAGTATAATCACGCATATATTGCAGTATTGAAAAAATATAGCCCGTATATTTTGTTTGGGACATGCTGTACTGTAGCTGTCCATGTCCTTTCAGCAGCAGGTGTGTGTGTGTGTGTGTGTCAGGAGGTCAGCATTGGTGTTCTGCTGGACAGATGCCAGCACTCGGGTTCAGACAGTACCTGTGCTCTTTGTGCTGAACTCCAGCAGCTCTACAACCATACACTCAATCACCATCGTGCACTGCATGACCTCTGCCAGCATCTCACTCACACCGCTCTTCACTACTTGAATCACACAAAAACTTCGGCACTTCAGCATTAAATCAGAGAAAGAATTATGTGCACTGCAGTAACTTGAATTAAATGGCAAAATGTGACCTTTGTGATGGCGTCAAAGTTTAGAATATTTATTAATCTCACAAAATCATTTGCATTTAATCCTAAAATCAAAAAAGACAAATGATTTAAATGGTTTCTTTATGCAATAAGAAATTATTTATTAATGCAATAGTAAATATTTATTGCATAAATAAACAAAGCCTAATACTGTAAAGTTAATAATTTGACAATACTGTATTTATTTTGATAAACAATACACATGTATAAAAATTACAGCAATATGAGACAATTTAGCCACTGATTTCTTGACAGCTTTGCGACAGCATTCAAGTTAGCATAAGTAAGGCTGGGGATTGAAATGCTCATACTGGTCCAACACTAATCTGAATATATAAAAACATCTGCATTTCACTCTAAAATCAAAAGAAAAAAATGTAAATATTTTTTGAATGCAATAGAATTAAAAATTATTATTTGTACATTTATTTTTAATTAACAATGATACATATATACAAACTTTACAATAATATGAGACAATTTGACTACTGATTTTATGACTATTAAGCACTTTGTGTTAGAAGTTTTTCATAATTCCATGTTTTTTTCCCCAGTGCTTCTTGTTTGATAAGAAATTATTTCTTTATGCAATAGTTAATATTTATTATATAAAAAAGCTTATACATTTCAATCTTTCATTGTGTATTATTATTAATATTATTTATTCTTTTTTTTTTAAATACAAAAATAGCCACTCATTTCATGAGTTCACACTTTTTTAAGCACTTTTTGAGTTTTTTTTAAAATCCCATTTTTTTCAGTGAGGATTCTGATTGATGACTGTAATGCAAATGCTGCAATAATTAATAAATACTTTTCGATTTAGATCAATTATCTTTCGTGCACTAATTCAAATTAATTTAAATGGCAAAATGTTAAAAGGTTTTTGAGGGCATTTTCACACAGGGACTGAATAAAGTTATTTATTGGTCATTAATCTGAACATTGTACAGCATTGGGTTAGTCTGTAGTCTGATTAAGTCATTTGAGTGTGAGGTGATAAGTGCTGTATCACGGTACATGTCAGTCTCCTGTCCTGCGAGTGCATCAAGGGCACTAGAGTGAGTGAACTCGCTGCTGTTACATGTTGATGGCGTGTGGCTGCGTAATCAGCGGACGCTCGAGGTCACAGTCCCTTCTGCTTGCCGTGTTTCTGTGCTTCCCTTCCGTCTCTCTCTGAAATGACTCCTCAAGGTCTCTTTCGGCTGGACTCTGGAACATAGTAGACTTTGTAGCCATAAACTTGTTATGCTGAATGCTGGATGAGTCAACAGCCGGGTTGAGCGAGTGACTATTGTGCGTTTGATTACGTGAGCTTTGCATGATGTGCTTCATGGCAAAATTGATCCCCTCTTATTAGTGGACATCGGGACAAATAAACAAGTTAAAGTCGGTGTGCGGTTGAAATGCTGTTTTTGAGTTTGTGAAGGATACGTTTTAACAGAACTGTTTCATTGTCTTCAAAAAATTGAAGAACATGCTTGGTAACATATTTCTGATGTAATTTGGCTGTCCAAAATAATATTAATTTAGATAATAAATATGTTTTAGTAACTCATTCTAAAAGTTTACTAAAATTAAATCTTTCTGATATTTATTGACAATTGCATACAATTCATGCTATATTATTACAGTATTATTTTGTTATATATCGTATAAAAGAAATCTATATAGATTTAATTATTCATTATTGATACATTTATTCATATTTATTTTATTCTATTATTTGTATTATAATTTGCATTACAATTATACTTTTAAATACTAAAATACACTTTTATTATGACCCTAAATAGTTCATAATATATGTTGATATTAATTTGTTATATATTTTAATATTATTTAACATTTCATATTTTATCTTTATAATATAATTTATTAAATAAGTATTTATTATTATTATTATCATCATCATTTTATATATGTATATTAAATTATTGTTTATAAATTAGTTTTATTTTATAATATATTTATAACTTGTCAGTTACATTTAAAATATGTATTTGAAAGTAAAAATGCAGTGGAACATACATTTAGTATTCTTTCTTATTGTAAATTCTTTTATTATTATTATTATTATTATTATTATTATTATTTATTATTAGTAGTATTTTATTATTATTATTTGATTTGATTTACAATTGCCTACAATTTATTGTCTATTATTACAATTATTATATTTATAATTAAATACAATGGTATAAAACATAATTTTTTATAAAATTTGTTATAAATATTTATTATAAATAAATGTAGTTCTTATTATATAATTGTTATTTTTATATAATAATTATAATTTCAAATATTCAATATTTGCATTATATAATTATTATATATTTGTAATATTATTATTCATATTTAACATTAAATTCTATTTGTTAGAATCATAGTTTTATCTTGTAATACAATTACTTTAATACAATTTTCATTTATATTACAATGCATTTAAAAAATATGTATTTTTTAAGTTAAAATGCCATAGAGCAAATAAAATAACATCTTTATCTTTACAAAATCTGTCCGAATCTTTATTCTCGAATCACTTCAGACAGTTTATCTACAAAGAAAAAAAAACGGATTAATCTTTGTATTTAAAAGGGGGAGAAAAAAGTAAATAATCAAATGTTCAAAGTTAATATTGATTTTATCAAACACGTGTAAGCGGTTTAAAAGCATTGCCAGATAAATCTACCTGTGCTCTATGGTCTAAACCCGGTGACATTCACGTAGTTTATTATAATGACAGCCATGCCAAAACAAACAAATGAACAAACAAAGTGTTCAAATCATCATTGATCAAGTGTATTGCTAAACGCTGATGGGTCATTCCATGTCAACTCAACCAGAGGTCCCCAGCTCAAATTCTTGATTTTGCTAATATTTTTTCTGAAGCAAGATAAACATGTATTGTGATGATAGCCAGAATATGACACTTTATTAAATATTTCCTGAGTAATCCACTATTTTGTAGTGGGGGGTCAAAATGGCAACTTTCACCTGAGATTCAGAGCCAAATTACAAGGGGGTAAAAATAACTTCAGAAAGATAGCAGCATCATAATGTTATTTTTACACAGAGATTAGTCTGTTAGTAAAATCAGTTGACTTTAGGAATCTTTGTTGCATTATGTGCCAATGGTGATACATTTTAAAGCACAGCCACCACAAAATCAGACTTCAGCACCTCTTTTTACTTTGAGATGGTTCTGATGTTAAATACAGATTTAAAATCATAACAAAAAATAGTTTAATAGCCATGATACTGTTTTTGAAATGAAATCTTTCTATGACTGGAAAATCTGGCATCTAGCAATGCCTTGGGGAATAAACAGTTAATCTTAAAAAAATAAAGCATATACATAAACCTAAACAGGAAATAAAACAGTTATTGAATAAGCATGTCCTATTCTGTGTTCTAAACTCCTGGGGTCAGTTGTTCAAAACGTTTAATCAGGATCAGAATGATCTGAATTTAGAAAATCAGGATCAGGTAACCCATCTTACTTTTGTGCCGGTTTTTCAAAGCAAAATAGGATTTTATCACCCTGATCCAGATACACACTTTTTCAGATTTCCAAATCTGGATTACTAGTGCTCTACTACGGAGCCCCTATAAAGGGACATGGTGATGGGGGGGGAAATGCCAATGTTTTGCATTGCATTTACACAAATTACTACTTCTGACTGGTCCATTTCTGATGAGTTGTCTCTCCGCATTCGTCACTAATCACACAACGCTGACGTGCTACGTCATCCGCCAGCACGGCTTCCGCATATGACAGTTGGCAGAAGTGATAGAAAAGTGTTCATTACGTTTGAGATATGGAAATTTTTCTTACAAAAAAGCATGGATTCACTACAGGAGGCCTTTATTCACCCCCGGAGCAGTGTGAAGCACGTTTTATTATGAATGCGCGCGCTTTATTTGACGACTTGTGGACTGTTCAACTGCAACACCCGCTGACTGCAATGATAGAGCTTGGAATAGCCAGGACAATTTTTAATATAACTCCGACTGGATTCGTCTGAAAGAAGAAAGTCATATACACCTAGGATGCTTGGAGGGTGAGTAAAACACAAGCCACTTTTCATTTTTGGGTGAACTAACCCTTTAATACATTTATAGCTACATTTATTTTGTAATTAAATGATGTAATTCCGTTACAACTAGTTACTCCCCGACACCGATGACAGAATAGAGCAGAATAACCTCTCCTCTACACCTTCACCTGAAAAACAACGTTGTGAGGCGAATCATTGACATTTGCCTTCAGATCAAACTCACTCAAGGGGTGGCAGGGGCCTCTGAGGTCCGAGTTACTCAGCCAAACATTCCTTTACGAGCATTAGCTATGATCTGTCAACACGAGCTGATCAAATAAGTGTTGAGCACACAAGCGCTGATCTGATCTGTGGCAGCTCGTGTTTAGCGGTGTGTCTCTGTTCTACAATGTGGCACGGACTCAAGGTGCAAAGTTGCAATGACAACAAGATGATGTGCGGACTTATGGTAAAAGTGTCATCAAGGGCCATTAAAAATACGCTCTTGTACAAATACGCTAGGTAAACGAGTTGTTATGTAAGATAATCCGATGCAATTGAGGTGACGTTCCAGCAGGTGGCAGCAAAGCTTGTATTATAGCAGTTCATTGTCTCTTCTCCAGAAATTTTTCAGTTCACCCACTGTGTGTATAATATAATATAATATAATATTTTTGCTACATATAATCACTTAATATTTGTATAGTATGTTTCCACTGGACTGAACCTATTACTTTCTATATATGTCTCTATATATTGAAGTACTGATAAGACTAGATATAGGCTGTCATAAACATACTCTGTGTTTATTGATATGAGTCTTATTTTTTGAAGTGTATTTTATTGTTTAACTGTAAATTGAACTGTTTAACTGTAAATCCCTGGACTACTGATGCAAGTAGGCGCTCTAACATGCATGTAGTCATACTATAGAAAATGTCTGTACCACATTTGACCCCACAACAAAAGAGAAACAAGTAGGAAATAGTGTTTTACACTATTACAGACATATATGCACACACACACACACACACACACACACACACGCA
>NW_015552615.1:1341072-1359001 GCF_001515605.1 Sinocyclocheilus anshuiensis | reverse complement strand
TTTATATAGCGCTTTATTGTGTATTGCTGTACACCCAAAGTGCTTTACAGTCATGAGGGAGTCTCTTCCTCAACCACCACCAGTGTACAGCATCCACTTGGATGATGCGACGGCAGCCACAGCACAACGGCGCCAGTGCGCTCACCACACACCAGCTACAGGTGGAGTGGAGAGAGAGATAGAGCCAATCAAGTGGATGGGAATTATTAGGAGGCCATGACTGACACCCGAGCCTGCTTAAATGCTGTGGGAAATGTACCAGTGTGAAGAGAGGTGTTGATAATGTGAGTAAGCGAAGGTATGACTGAAGAAGAAATGGCCTGAAGGAGGTGAGTGGGGATAGGATCAAGTGGACAAGTAGTAGGATGATTGGAAAGGATGAGTTTAGAGACTTCTGCCTCAGAGAGTGGAGAGAAGGATGAAAACGAGTATGTTTGCTGGTAAGATGTTTGACAGTTTGTGGTGTGGCAAATTGTGGACTGAGGTTTGTAATTTTATTGATGAAGAATGTGGCAAAGTTGTCAGCTGTTAGAGTTGATGAAGAAGGGGGAGGAGGAGGACAAATAAGGGAGGAAAATGTTTTAATAGGGCATGCGAGAGTTAGGCGAATTGTTAATTTTGTTGTGATAGTAAGCCGGGAGGGTGAGAGAGAGTGTAGGTTACGTCGAAAAGTGACATGTGTAGGGGTATGTGTTGTGTCAGGAACCATGTTGAGGTTAAGAGTGAGGAGGAAGTGATCCGAGGTGTGCAGTGGAGTAATCAGCACATGATCAGTGGAGCGTGTCGTGTGTAAATAAAGTCCAGTTGCTTGCCTGATTTGTGTGTAGCCGTAGTTAACACTCGCTTGAGATCAAAAGAGGCAAGCAGAGTGTGGAAGTCTGCAGTTTGAGGTTTATCTAGGTGGATGTTGAAGTTTCCAAACGGGTATGTGTTGTGTCAGGAACCATGTTGAGGTTAAGAGTGAGGAGGAAGTGATCCGAGGTGTGCAGTGGAGTAATCAGCACATGATCAGTGGAGCGTGTCGTGTGTAAATAAAGTCCAGTTGCTTGCCTGATTTGTGTGTAGCCGTAGTTAACACTCGCTTGAGATCAAAAGAGGCAAGCAGAGTGTGGAAGTCTGCAGTTTGAGGTTTATCTAGGTGGATGTTGAAGTTTCCAAACATAACTAGGGGAGTACCATCCTCAGGAAAGGTTGAGAGCAGCACATCTAATTCCTTGAAGTCTTCTTCCATGAAGTTACCTAGTGGTCCTGGGGGTCGATAAACAACTATAAAATGGATTTTAAGAGGGTGGGTAATAGTGGCTGAATGTGATTCAAAGGAGCTGTTGACACTCAGAGATGGTAAAGAATTTTAAAAAATGTAATAATATTTATATAAATTAAATAATATATAATTAAATATTAAATTTATATAATAAATATTTAACTTTATTTGCCTTATAATTTAAAATTGGTGTTTAATGCGTTTAATTTTTTATAGAAATTGCATCTAAGGATTTTTCAGTATTCAAAAAGGCATTGTTTTGTTTATGCAAAATACAATTTTATTTTCCTTTTGATTTTAGAGTGACATTTGAGCTGGATATTTTTTTGTGAGATTCATACCCTTAAAAAAGACTAAATAATAATTTTGCATTACTGTTTATGCCAATTAACATAAGGCAAAAGCTGCTTTAAGAAGGGAACTTGAGAATGAAATTAATTTATCTTTATTCTATTATAATAAGCCCAGAAATAATCAACAATAAAACCTTATATACAAATCATAGCGAAAAGAAGCGGTTGCGAAGAGCACATGCAGGTCAGAGCGGCACATACAGTACAGTATACAGTATATCAACTTCAGCAAAATAACAAATACACATCAGTAACAAACCACATGATGTTCAGGCAAACATCAGAGAGACAGGAAGAAAAGAAGTCAGAAACTCACAGGACACTGACATTCATAAGTTAATCATGTCATTTCTTTTAGTACCAGTAGCAGTGTCATTCGCTACAATACTTTGGCTAATTTCATGGTTAGTTCACTTTTAAATCTATTCAGAGGTTTCCATTAAAATAAGTGGATTTGCAGTACTTTGTACTCAAAAAGTGAGGGGTTAGTTTTTCTGTAGTTTTAGTACAATATCTTCATTTTAATGCATTTTAATGTAGTTAACATTGAATTATTCTTTTTACGTGTGGTGCAATATTCAATCAATTTGGTATGATATTGCAAGAAAAATCTCAGTTCTGATTACATAAAATGATCAAATCTTGTATTTTTTCTCTTCACTTATGAATTTGGTGTTTTTTTCATGGAAATGCATATGATTTAATGCTGTAAGAAATGTAAATCTTATTTCTGATGCTAAAATCTTCTATTTTTACACCCCTTTCATCCTTAAAATGGGTTGTTTCAGAATGGCTATGCTCAGAAAACAATACTAACAAACATTACAGCATACTGCACACTTTACACTGTATACTGCTTAATATAAAAAATAGTACACATTATGCATTATGATAAACATTTCAAACAGTAGTTTGCTACATTATTGTCACATGACTTCTAGTTTCATCTCAGAAATAAAAAAATTTTTTTTGGGAATTGTTTTCATTTTTTGGTAGTCCAGAGATGAGCTGTGTAAAGTCAAGTCAAGTGCATTGCATTCTGGGATACCCATGTGTTGTGCTCCATTGTCATCTGGGTTTCTGCACAAACAAAATACACACTGTGCACAGTATATATACTGCATACTGCAGAAATAGTACGAGTAGTGTGATAGTATGTCATTCCGAACACAGGCTTTCTGAATCAGTCGCTGAAGGGTCTTTGTTTTCAGTGCAGTGCTGTTGTGAAGAAAAGCGAGTGAATGAAAGAGCTGAGCCTCTCAGGTGGAGCGCGAGAAAGAGACAAAAGCATTTTTCTTGGATTGATTTGAAGCAAACGTTTCCATTAAGATTGCTGCTCCCTGCTGATTGGTCCTGCAGTTCTTGGCTGGGTCATGTGATCCCTGTGGACCACACATGCGGGGGAGACAGCAGACGGACAGATGCTGCCGTCTAGAGGTAATCCAGCTCAAGTGCGTGACTCAACGCCTCCAGATCCGCCCGGCACGTCACTCTCCAGAACGGCATGTTCTTCTGCAGGACATCACAAAGTAACATTACAATTTAATTGTAATGATACCTAGCAGTAGCTGATATTACAGAAAAAGTAACCATTTAATGGCACAGTCATATGTCATATGACTGTGTCATATATGTTTAATATATATGTCAATGTCATATATGTTTATGCATGCATGCATGCATGTATGTAAAGGTTTCTCCCCCTTTTTAAATACCTTTTTTTAAAAACTGTGAAAAGTATTTTGAGGATAAAAATGTGGATATATTTGAAAGGATAAGGCCTTTAATACATAATTTTGTTTGTTTAAATGCATTTTAATATTAAAAAACACTTGATTAGAATTGCGATATAAATGATAATAATAATAATAAAAACGATTATAAAATAAAAGTATATTTTTTAATATAAATATATAGATATTTAAATATTATAAAATATTTATTTATAAAAACTGAATATTAAAATGAATTCTAATATAAATTATATTTACATATTTTTAATAATATAAATTATTATAAAAGACTATAATAATATAAATGAACATAAATGCACAATTTCTTTTAATATTTTAAAATATATTTAAAATATGTATTATTATAAAGACAAAAATATTGAATAGTATAACAATCTACTGAACTATAATTAAAAATGTTTTTTTTTTAATAATATAAAAGCTAATAAAAGTGACTGAATTATAAAATAAAACTAGTATTATTACAAATATAAATATATCATGTTTAATATTTTAATAATACATAGATCTTTATTATTTTTAAATGTATACTGGATTTTTACATTTTTTTTTGCCCAAAAGAGTATGCATTCACTTAGCCTTTGTTAATAAAAAGAGGCCATGTTTCTTTTTACAATCCCATACTACAGTACTCATTCAGCATGTGTTTTGCCATTATTCCGTCTTACCTTCTTGGCAACCGTCTCCTCCTCAACTCCATCCCCTACAACCACATACACGGCTCTGCGGCCAAACCTCTGGGTCACGCGCTCAAAGCAGCTTTCTTTACCTAGAACAGGCACACGACGTTAACAATTCTGTTTCTAGATCAGGAAAACTTTCTGAAATGCAGCGTTTGAAGAAGCATTCAACCTGTTTTGGTGGCACTGTAGATGTTCTCGATGGGAAAAGCTCCTCCAAGCCCGTAGAGCAGTACTTTGGAGAGTGCTGGAATCAGCTGCGTGGTGGTGACCATCACGTTCACACAATTCGGTCTGTGAGAGGGAACATATGTAAGTAACTCATTCACAAAAATGAAGGACTCTTAAAGGAATACTGCAGTCATAAATACAAATCTGGTCTGGATTTAGTTGAGCTGTTTCTCTGTAAAAACATACAGATTTAGAGCTTTGATGGAGGGGAAGATTTTAGAGAAAAAAAGGCTTAATTTGTATTTATTTCTTATGGAAGCTTATTTTAGCCATGGAATAAAAAGGGGAAAAAAAAGAATTGTGAGATACAAACTCAATTGCGAAATATAATCTAAGAATTGTGAGATATAAAGTCATAACTGCAAAAAATAAACTCAATATTAACTCACAATTACAAGATATAAATTCAGAATTGCAAAAATATAAACTCATAATTGTGAAATACAATCTCAATTGTGAAACATAACTCATATTTGCAAAAGATAATCTCATAATTGTGAAAATTAACTCATAATTACAAGACATAACAATTGCGAAATATAACTCATAACTGCAAAATATAATCTCATAATTGTGAAATACAGTGGGTACGGAAAGTATTCAGACCCCCTTAAATTTTTAACAATTCTGTGTTTTTCTGTCAATATGGGGTGCTTTGTGTACATTAATGAGGAAAAAAAATTAACTTAAATGATTTTAGCAAATGGCTGCAATATAACAAAGAGTGAAAAATTTAAGGGGGTCTGAATACTTTCCGTACCCACTGTATAACTCAATCACAAAATGTAAACTCATAATTGCAAGATATACAGTAATCTCATATTTGTGAAATATAACTCATAATTGCGAGACATGAACATAATTGCAAGATATAATCTCATAATTGTGAAATATAAACTCATAATTGCAAAATCCAAATTGGGAGATGTAAACTTGCAATTGCAATAAATAAATAAAATTAAAAATGAGTATTGCAAAAAAATAAAGTTGCAATTATCTACATTTTTTATTCCATTTAATTATGAGATGTAACCTTAGATTTAAAAAAACAAAAACAAAAAAAAAGGCAGAATTGTTATGATTTGTATTATTTTATTATTCTGTGGTGAAAATAAACTTCCATAGTTTCTATCGTATGGCTTCAGAGCACTGTTCATATGGACTACATTTATGATGGCTTTTCGTTCTTTTTGGATCTTGACAGGTTCTGGTCACTACATAGATTTCATTGAAAAGCAGCTCAGATGTTCTGCTAAACCTCACTTTCGTGTTAAATAAGTAAAATAAGTCATGAGACAGAAATATGCTGTGCTATTAATCATCATCTGTCAGTGTCATCAATCTTTGCTTGCCAAAACCTATTATGTTTGAGTGACACAAAACTGCTGTAGAGTAAGTCTATTGTTAAAGGAATATTCCAGATTCAGTATCTGTGGCACGCTGTGGATTACCACAGACACTAGTTTCTGCTCTTGAACTCTTGTTTATTTAAGATGGAGTATTGCTGTGTTATCGTATGTGTGCTGTGCTCACCTGGAGTTGATGAGAGCGAGAGCTTTGAGTGCCTGCGTCAGCCACAGATCCGTCAAAACCTCCATCTCCCGCCTCAGCTGAAGCCACTCTTCCCGCTTCGGACTGCCCAGCAAACCTGCAAAACAACAGCAATCCAGCTGATCATCACACTGAAGATTCATGCATGAAACCAATTAATGAATGTGGCTTCTGAGAATCCAAAAATGACAGTAAGAAATGTCACCAACTGGCCATGACTTATAGTGATTTTACAGGGTTGTTTGGCATGGAGCGAACTAAGTGGAGTGCGTAAAAACATCTTAAAACCAGTGTAACACATGCTGCTTTTATAACCACAACAATAAAATGTACAATTAATTATTTGTTTTTTTTCTAAATAATTTAATATTAAATCATATTTCATAAGAATTTCTTGAACTACAGGCACTTTTATGTTCCAGTGTTTGTTTGTTTGTTCTAATTAAAACAAGAAGAAAGTAAAAAAAAAAATTCAAATATGATATAAAACAAATAATTTGGGTTATTCTGACTATTTTAATATTAAATCATATTTAATAATAATTTCTTGAACTACAGGCACTTTTATGTTCCAGTGTTTGTTTGTTTGTTTATTTGTTCTAATTAAAACAAGAAAAAAGTCAACATTTTTTCTAATATGATGTAAAACAAATAATTTGGTTTATTCTGACTATTTTTATATTAAATCATATTTAATAATAATTTCTTGAACTACAGGCACTTTTATGTTCCCTTTTTTAATTTCAAGAAAAAAAATCATTTATTCTTTTAATACATTTAATTTATTTATTCATTTATTTTTACTTCATTTCAAAGAACTGAAAATCCATAATAAATATTATTTTCTTTTACATTTTTACCTATTACATATTTAATGTATTAGAACGTCACAAACTACAACTGTCCACTTTGCCTCTGCGGTAGCGGAAGGCAAGTTTCCTCATCCAGTCGACCCCGCCGTGAACACCTGAGCCCAAGCAGAGCGTGCCTCCACCTGCTGGGCTCTGGAAGCCATCCGTGCCAAAGTTATACGTGCTGCAAGTACAGACAGACAGACAGACAGACACACACACACACACACACACACACACGGTCAGCTTCAGATCCGCTCCACACTTTCTGACAAGCTCCTAAAAGTCTGATTAATGTCCATCGTAAAATGTCTGGAAGCAGAGAGAGAGTCTGCCTACAAACTCTGATAAGAAACTATAATGTTTGATAACCAGTGTGTCAGCATGCCGTTATGTTAAAGATATAGCTCACCTAAAAATGAAAATTGTGCCATAATTTATTCATCCTCTTGTCATTCCATAAAAGGAGATTCGATTAAAAAAAATGTCCCTGCTTCTTTTTTCATATAGCATCAATTCATATTCAGTAAGAAAATAAATAAATAAATAGGAATCTGTAAATTAAAACAAAAAAAATTCAAGATTTTAAAATAAATTAAATAATAGGATGTTTACATCATTTAATATGTTTACAGATATTTACATCATTTTAATCATGTAATAATTTTTGGAGTGTTTTTGCACTTAAAAATATTGCTGCTTTTTTTCACAAATTTAAAAATAAAATCAGTAAATTGAAATAAGATATTTTCAGTAAAACCAATAAAAAATTTAAAAATAAACTTCTTTTATTTAAAAAAGAATCCTGCAGATTTTTATATATATATAGCATCAGTTCATAACTAAATAACTAATAAAGTGGGGGAAAAAGTCAGTACATTTCAGTAAAAAAATCAATAAAATAATTTAAAATAAATTGAAATAACATATATTTAATAAAACATAGATTGCTTTTAGGGTACTTGGAATATTTTTATACTTTTGGAGCTTTGAAAAAATATTCCTGTTGCTTTTTCATATAGGATCAGTTCATAGTAAATAAATAAATAAACTGAATAAATAAATAATTGAAAATAAAACACTTACACTAAATTATATAGACTGCTTTTATGGTACTTTTTTGGAGTATTAATATGGGTTTGGAATAAAAGGGTGAGTAAATAATGACAGAAATGTAATTTTCAGAGGACTGTTCATTTAATAACTCCATAGACGTGCTCTTAAATGTGTGATTAATGTCCATCATAAAACGTCTGGAAGCAGAGCGAGGGCTTGCCTCAAAACTATGATAAAAACCAACAACGTTTAATACTCAATATGTCAGCAGCATGAAGTACAGGATCCCTTTACGGCCCATAATATCTGTTTTATTGGAAATGCTCATATTGTTGCTCGCTGTGCTAGATGAAGGAAAGTCATACTCTACCTCAAGTCCTGCCCATTGTCATCCGAGGCCACATCATCGATGTGAACTTGGTCACATTCCTGGGAAATGAAAGGAAAGCAGATACGCATGAGGCGGATATACGTTACAGCCGTGTAAAGTGATGTACTGTGTATAGACAGGTTCACCCGCCGCCGAGCCTCGGGGAACGATGGTGAGAGCGAGAGAGAAATATTAAAAAAGACAAACAACAAAAAAGCAAAACCAGGCCACCGCGACCCAAGACATCCAGGCGCCTTTAACGCTGGAGGGTTAAAGATGGTAACACCATCTAAACCCGATATTGGACGTTAATTAACGCTTTTGTCTTGGCTGGGTTTGTGCGTACGGCTGCCAATATACACTAATTACTCCAGATCATTATCTAGCGTGCTTCTCCTTGCTGTTTTAGCAACTCTTGCAAATTTGATAAAAATTTGGATTCGAATTCGCAGAAAGAATTGCTCGGCCTTCAGCACTGGCAAAACACATTCATGCTCTAACTATTGTTTTTCATATTTTCACAGATATGACTCAACAACACATCATGTTTATCTTAATAATCTCATGTTGCCGACCTCCCACTGACTTCTGTTGTTCTTAAATGACTGTAATTATAACTACATTTTCTCATTTGTGACCCTGGAGCACAAAAGCAGTCTTAAGTCGCTGGGGTATATTGTAGCAAAAGCCAAAAATACATTGTATGGGTCAAAATTATCCATTTTTCTTTTATGCCAAAAATCATTAGGATATTAAGTAAAGATCATGTTCCATGAAGATATTTTGTAAATGTCCTACTGTAAATATATCAAAACTTAATTTTTGATTAGTAATATGCATTGCTAAAAACTTCATTTGGACAACTTTAAAGCTGATTTTCTCAATATTTTGATTTTTTTGTACCCTCAGATTCCATATTTTCAAATAGTTGCATCTCAGCCAAATATCGTCCTATCCTAACAAACCATACATCAGTGGAAAGCTTATTCGTCCTATCCTAACAAACCATACATCAATGGAAAGCTTATTTATTCAGCTTTCATGTGTAAATTTAAAAAAATTGACCCTTATGACTGGTTTTGTGGTCCAAGGTCACATTTTCTTTTTTCTCTTCTTTTTTTAGATAGAACTAGACTTTCACATATACTATATACTGTATATTTCTATATACACTGCTTTTTTAATAGAAGTAGACTTTCATTGTGTTTTTATTTTCAGGATTTTTGATTAATAAAGTTCAAAAGAACATTTGGAGCATTTATTTGAAATATAATTTTTTTTTAAAAACATTATAAATATCTTTGGTATCAATTTACAGTGTCCTTGCTGAATAATAATTAATTTATATTAAAAAAAAAACAGTTTCATTGTAACTATCTTGCTACTCTGATATCTTCTCTACCAAACATTAATTTAATGGAGTGTATTTACACTAAGTGCAAATAGGCCATCTTGTTGGCAGAGGCTATTTACACTAACTCCGCCCACCAACGTGTGATTGATCTAGTCAACACAACAAAAGATGACTTGAATGTTGCCAATGATTAATGTTTTCCATCTTAGAAACATTGCCAAGTTACGAAACATGTTACCTGTTTCTGATGCAGAAAAGCTAGTTCATGCATTCATGACCTCTAGACTGGACTATTGTAATGCACTGCTAGGTGGTTGTCCCTAGGATAGCAAAGTCCACTAAAGGAGGTAGAGCTTTTTCACATTTGGCTCCCAAACTCTGAAATAGCCTTCCTGATAACGTTCGGGGTTCAGACACACTCTCTCTGTTTAAATCTAGATTAAAGACACATCTCTTTGGCCAAGCATTCAAATAATGCATCTCATAATCTTGTACTGCAGTTACATCTGATCAAATGCACATTTTCATTCTTTAGCTTGGGTTGAACACATCATTTTTTGCTTAGTTGGAACAGCAGCTACGCTAATTTTTCTCTATTGCCTTCTAACTGTTCCTACTAGCAATTACACAAGCTTCAGTCTGGATCCAGCCCTTACAAAGACCTGAGATGACCGAACACCTGAGAAGAGATGATGCCAACCCTCAGACAACATACAAAACTACCAAATATTGCATTACATGACATTAACTAACTGCCATATGGACATCAACTTGAGACAGTCACCACTGATAAGCTATAACTAAATATAATGTAGAAACTTTCTGTAAAGCTGCTTTGCAACGATTTGCATCGTGAAAAGCGCTATACAAATAAACTTGAATTGAATTGAATGACTGGTAATCATCAGCTCCGGTGGTGTAGATGTTAAAGCGCGGACCGTAGTCTTTTTGAAATGATCGACCCGAGTTCTAACCTGCCTTTTGCCGAACTTTTTTCCTCTCTTTCCAAATCTCACATCACATCGGAACAGCATTTATTTTCAATAAAAATTAAGGAAATAATTGAAAAGTTGAAAATAATGTATCGGGTAGGTGTAGGGAGGGCTTTATTGTTCCAATAAGGTGGCATCCATTTAATAATTTGAATTAATATTACAATTTACACTCAAAATACATTATTATTGCGTTCTGTCTTATAATGTACTACAATACTGAGATGCAGATAATTGCCACTATTTGCAATAAGTTGTATAAATAGCAGAAAATCCTACTATTTTAACAGTGTAAATAGAATCTTAGAAGCTGCCTTAATTAAATTTTTCTCATAAAATATGTTTCTAGTAATTTAAAACGATTGCAATAATAAAACTACATCAATAAAAGATATATATTTATTTTAAGGTTGGATTTTCTAAGCTTTATAAATGTATTTGGTATCACTTTTAACCACTTTAATGTGCCTTTCCTGAATAAAAACATTAATTTCTTTTCCAAAAAAACCCAAAAAACTTCAATCACCAGTTTCGGATACCTCGGATACCTTCTCTACCAAACATTAATTTTTCTCAGAATATTTCTAATAAAAATTCCAATAATATAATAAAATAATTCCATTGCTTTTTTGTTGTTGTTTTTTTTAATGCTTGACAGACGTGGTCACTCTTGAACTATTCTGCTACTCTCTACCAAACATTAATTAATTTTTTCTGATTAATTAAAGCATTAAATGACCAAGTTAGGCCATTAATCACGTGTATTTCTAAGCTGTTGACCCCTGTGCGGTTATTTTGCCCGCGGCAGCTTTCTGTTCCCCAGCTGACACGTTTGAATAGACTGAACTCTCAGTGTTTGAATGCTGAATGATGCCTTGGACTATTTGAGTGCAATTACAGGGAAAACAGAACAAGAGGGAAGGGGGCCGTCATTAAAACCTGCTCAAGAAAAAATGGTGTGTGTGCCCTCCACCCCTCAGCTGTTGTTCCTCCCCGGGACAAATTTTCTTTTCAGTGGCAGCCACACACCCTTAATTAAGACCTCAGATTCTGTCAGGGTTTCTGCTGCACCTCCTCGAAAGCTTTTAGAGAATCTAATCCCTCCTTTCTTCATGCAGAGGGCAAACCGAGGTCTTTCACACACTGACTCTGCATTACTGTCAGGTCATGGACTGTTGAACAAACACACATAAACAGCTCTAAATTCACTTTTTAAATAAATAATAAATATGAATACGTGTTTAGCCTTATATAAACTACTTTTTAGAAGTTTGGAGCCGGTAAGCTTTTTTAATGTTTTTGAACGAAGTCTCTTCTGCTCATCAAGGCTGTATTTATTTGATCAGTAATACTGTAAAAACATTGATTTATTATTACAATTTAATATAATTGTTTTCTATGTGAATGTATTGTAAAATGTAATTGATTCCTGTGATGCGCAGCTGAATTTTCAGCATCATTCCTCCAGTCTTCAGTGTCACATGATCTTCAGAAATCATTCTAATATGCTGATTTGCAGTTCAAGAAACATTTCTGATTATTATCAATGTTTAAAACAGTTTTGCGGCTTCATGTTTTTTGTGGAAACTGTGATACATTTTATTTTTCAGGATTCTTTGATGAATAGAAAGTTCAAAAGGACAGCATTTATTTGAAATAGAAATCTTGTATAGCATTATAAATATCCCTAGTGTCACTTTTGATCAAATTAATGCATGCTTGCTGAATAAAATTACACAATTATTTTTTTGAAAACCTTTAAATAGTAATGTACATATTTTATGTAGTCTTTATGATGAATTATTTAGCTGTTTCTTTGCATAATTGTGACAAACAGAAAAAGCCAGTTTCTGCAGCTGTCACAAAAACATGAAGACACATCATGATTTCTTCCTCATATTTTAGGAGTTCTACTGGAGAATCTGAGAGGTGAAGATTCCTACCAATAAGAGAAGTTGGTTATGTGGCTCTATAGATTACTTGATTCTGAATGGCCAGTTGCAACATTCTGCAGTAAATGTTTTATTTATGAATTGACATGGGACATTTGTGCTAGTTTCGTGTCTCATATCTATGGAAGCTTTTTTCTGCCAAGGAATTAAAAAAAAAAAGTAAATATGAGTTTATATCTCACAAGTGACTGTTCGAGAAAAACCTGCCCTTCTTAGTTATTGTTGCTATGTCCGACAAGCCATGCCGCTCTCACATTACACATCATGTGCTCACGCAGTAAAAAATACATCACGGAGCAAAGAGGAAACTGACAACATGCAGACAGACAAGACAGAGCAGGTTACTTCTGGTATGAAACAAGATCTCAGCTTTCAAATTTTTAAGAAATTCAAACAATAAATTCAGTTTTGTGGCTCTTTAATGTGTCGTTACAGATCACTGTATTGAAGCGGTACACTTGAACCGAACGTCTTTTCATATTTAGCTGAAGCATGAAATGAACATGAATGAACATCAGAACTTATTTTATTTCAACCACAGAAAGACGTCAACACACAATATTCTTCAAGGTCAAGTCCACCGAAGTTAATCTACTCTCCTGTCTGATTTGTTTGTCGGGCAATATGGCGGATTCGGCATTATGATTGGTCAGATCGCTTGTCAATCAATCTCTTTGTGAACGGTCAATTCAGACCTTTTTCTCAGAATTGCGAGTTATAAAGGTATAAACTTTTTTTTAATCAGAATTTTCACCTTTTTCCCTTTTTTTCTCAAAATTGTGAGTTTATAAAAGGTTGCGAATTGCAATTCTGAGAAAAAGTTTATATTTCACAATTTTGACTTTTTTTTCAAAAGTCAATTCAAGAGTTCAGTTCTGTTTTTTAATGCCAAAAAGTGCATGGCAGTTAATTGCAAGTTTTTATCTCACAACTAAGACTTTATTTATTTTTTTTTAATATGAGAATGTGGCAAATGAGTTTAGTTGCAATTCTATTTTCAGAGAATTATGAGAAAATAAGATAATTACCTTTTTTTGTTTTATTTTTTTTTATCCCAAGCTTACATACATACATATATATACATATTACTCTGCTCTCTCTTTCTTCTTACAATACAAACTATTTTATCTGTATTGTTATAATTAACACCATTTTTGTGATTGTTCATATATACATCTAATGCTGAAGTCCAAAAAAGAGTGTTTGGCATTAAATGAAAAAAAAAAAAAAAGTGATTTTGTTGATTCTGATGTTTGGCTCACCTCCAGGTCGTTGAAAAACAGACGTGAATCTGCCAAGTTGAAGATCATCTCCTCCATCCACAAGCCTAGAGACACAGCCTTGCCAGAGTCCTGGATCAAAACACAGAAAGCACATCAAATTAGTTTTCATACCTGGTTTGAAGTGACAGGTAATGATTGCATTATCTCAGTCGGAGAGGGAGCGTGTGGTGCAACAGGTTTTTGTCCAAAAAGAATGCTGATCACTCAGCGCAGTCACTGTGCTTTCAGTCAGAAGCTTGTCAAACTACTTCTCTTTCTCTTGTTTTCTCTTCATGTTGTAGGTGAAGCTAACATAAGCTAAGGCATTGTGTGCTCCCGTTCCATGCAAGCTACGAAACTAGCCGCTAACTCCTCCGTTTGGCAGCGGATCAAGCTGTAGGTGTCAGCCAGAGGTTAGTGTCAGATTAACCACGAAATGGCTCTTCCTCTACGCCTAATCATTGTCAGCACAGGAGCTGCAAGTTTATCCTGCTTTAATTAAGATAATAAGCTGTAATCTGCCGTCATGAATGGACGCCTTTATTACAGGTGGCAGTCAAACACAGAATAATAGATGTACCACTTTAGAATTACGACTGATGGGTTTTTAGGAAGGTCTGTAATGAAGTTACGACATATGCTATTTAAAAAAGATAAAAGTTTTTTTTTGGGGGGGGGCAAAATGCATTTGTAAATATATGATGAAATTACAGCTATAGCTATAATGAGCTATATATATTTCTTATTATAAAAATATTGAGTTAATTTTTTATATTTTCCTGATATATTTTGGTGATTTGTTTGTTTAAAATAAAATAAAAAAATATTATATTTATACAGGTGCATCTCAATAAATTAGAATGTCGTGGAAAAGTTAATTTATTTCAGTAATTCAACTCAAATTGTGAACTACTTCAGTCTGTGTGCATTGAATTTATTTAATACACGAGTTTCACAATTTGAGTTGAATTACTGAAATAAATTAACTTTTCCACGACATTCTAATTTATTGAGATGCACCTGTATTTATACTTGAGCTCATACATAAATGTACCATCAGAACAATGGGAAAATATTCTTCCCACTGGTCGCTCTTTTACGACTAACTTTCTCACACGAGCGCATAATTTGGTCGCAGTTTTTTTTTCTACAACATGGTATTATTCAATGCATGCTGATGAACTTTTATCATAGTTTATAGTTATATGGTAATGAGTGTTCAACATTCCACCCGTTCTTTTTCATCATTATCATGTGTGACCCTGGACCACAAAACCAGTCATAAGGGTCAATTTCTTGAAATTGAGATTTCTACATCATCTGAACGCTGAATAAATAAGCTTTCTATTGATGTATGGTTTGTTATGATAGGACAATATTTGGCAGAGATACAACTACAGTATTTGAAAATCTGGAATCTGAGGGTGCAAAAAAATCTAAATACTGAGAAAATCGCCTTTGAAGTTGTCCAAATGAAGTTCTTAGCAATGCATATTACTAATCAAAAATTACGTTTTGATATATTTACGGCAGGAAATTTACAAAATATCTTCATGGAACATGATCTTTACTTGATTTTTGGCATAAAAGAAAAATCGATAATTTTGACCCATACATTGCATTTTTGGCTATTGCTAAAAATATACCCAAGCGACTTAAGACTGGTTTTGTGGTCCAGGGTCACATTTGTGATTTAAATTTTGTGAATGGGAATTCCTCTTTTGCTGTGTTATAAGCCAGGCTTCGCGCACTTTCACTTTCGAATTTGCGATCTTGGTGTCACGTTTTACAAAAAAAAATTAATTGTCTGTTTTGCTTATATCTATACACCTTTCACTTTTTAGGACTAAAACAAAAGATGGATTCATTGTTATTCTTAATTAAAAAGCACAACAACAATAAAACGGTATGCTATATTGACAAACTAGACTTTTTAGGACTAAAACAAAAGATGGATTCATTGTTATTCTTAATTAAAAAGCACAACAACAATAAAACGGTAGGCTATATTGACAAACTACCTTACATAACGTTTATTAACAAAAAACGAATAAGACGAGGCATGACATACACCACATGCTATTTTATATACCAACTAATAAATTACAGAATGTTTAGAAAACACTGAGGAATCAAATAAATAAAAAACAAAAACATTAAAGAAAGCCTCCATAGCGTAAAGCTTTTCAAAATGAAAACAAAAAGAAAAGTAAAACTAAATTGTGTTAAAAAACACATTAGCGTAAACGGGTGTCTTTCATCACCCTGAGAGGTTCTGTATTCAGTAGGTCGAGTCTTGCTTTTGGCCAATCAGCACAAACAGGCTGTTTACAGTGATGAGCTTATGGCTTTGCCATAAAGTGCATATAAAAAAGTGCGTTAAATATCCTGTTACTTAAAGATGTGAAATCCGAGCCAACGCAATCAATCGCGGCTCTTTGTCATGACACACTAAATAAAAAACAAAAACATTAAAGAAAGCCTCCATAGCGTAAAGCTTTTCAAAATGAAAACAAAAAGAAAAGTAAAACTAAATTGTGTTAAAAAACACATTAGCGTAAACGGGTGTCTTTCATCACCCTGAGAGGTTCTGTATTCAGTAGGTCGAGTCTTGCTTTTGGCCAATCAGCACAAACAGGCTGTTTACAGTGATGAGCTTGTGGCTTTGCCATAAAGTGCATATAAAAAAGTGCGTTAAATATCCTGTTACTTAAAGATGTGAAATCCGAGCCAACGAAATACAGCTTTGATCACAGGAATAAATTACATTTTAAAATATATTCACATATAAACTAGCTTCTTTACATTATATAATATTTTAATGTTTTTACTGTATTTGTGATCAAATAAATGGAACCTTTGTAAGCATAAGATACTTTAAAAACTTTAAAAAGCTTACTGACCCCAAACTTTTGAATAGTATTGTACATAAGGTGAAATACAGATTCCTGAGTAATATATATATTTTGTATTAAATATATATATATATAACTAACATATATACATACGCACACACACACAAACACACACATAGCGTAAAGCTTTTCAAAATGAAAACAAAAAGAAAAGTAAAACTAAATTGTGTTAAAAAACACATTAGCGTAAACGGGTGTCTTTCATCACCCTGAGAGGTTCTGTATTCAGTAGGTCGAGTCTTGCTTTTGGCCAATCAGCACAAACAGGCTGTTTACAGTGATGAGCTTATGGCTTTGCCATAAAGTGCATATAAAAAAGTGCGTTAAATATCCTGTTACTTAAAGATGTGAAATCCGAGCCAACGCAATCGCGGCTCTTTGTCATGACACACATCAAACTTGTTCCTATTTAACTCCAGCCCAATTTCAGTTTCCTATGGATGTTTTCTTTGATTTGCTATCTCCAGTGGATTCC
The DNA here is from genome assembly GCF_001515605.1 of Sinocyclocheilus anshuiensis. Classification (NCBI taxonomy): domain Eukaryota; kingdom Metazoa; phylum Chordata; class Actinopteri; order Cypriniformes; family Cyprinidae; genus Sinocyclocheilus; species Sinocyclocheilus anshuiensis. The sequence goes on along the minus strand of NW_015552615.1, from coordinate 1,341,941 downwards.
TGCCGCAGTACTAAGCTACACTGGAGTCTTTTTCCTGGATCTGAAATTAGACACATTAGTCACGGCAACATTTCTGCAGTTCTCAAAAAGATCTGCGCGCTTGAGACGGCCAAGCGTTTCTCAGAGTCTCTTATGTGCCACGTCAAATCCACAAGGGATCGTGGGAATTCAAAATAGATTGCGGGCCAAGAAAAAGAAACATGACCATTGTTTCCTCATCAGCTGCCTGGAGATTGCGTAGAAGTTCATGAGCCGTCAATCAAACCAGAGCGGCCAAATAACAAGTCTGGAGCTGAAGGAGCGTCATTATATCTTTCACTGTTCATTTAGTTCTTCCGCATTTACTGTCTGCTGACGACGTTACTCTGAAACAGCTATATGGAACATATTTATTTATTATGAAAAAGAGATCATGAGGGACTTTTGTTGCTGCTAACTTTTAGGGCTTTAAATGGATTAAAATCAACCAAATGTGATTTGTATGCATTTCAATTTTTGCTGAAATTTATTCTGCTGTATATATGATATATAAACCACCATTCAAAAATTAAGTGATGGTAAGATTAATATTTTTATTCAGTAAGGATGCATTAAAGTGATCAAAAAAGTCAGTAAAGACTTGTTTCAAATAAATGCTGTTCTTTTAAATTTTCAAATTTTCAAAAATCCTGAAAAATACAATGCATCATGGTTTTCACAAAAATATGAAGCAGCACAACTGTTTTCAACATGAATAATAATCAGAAATGTTTCTTGAGCAGCAAATCAGCATATTAGAATGATTTCTGAAGGATCATGTGACACTGAAGACTGGAGTAATGATGCTGAAAATACAGCTTTGATCACAGGAATAAATTACATTTTAAAAT
>NW_015552615.1:1327034-1336896 GCF_001515605.1 Sinocyclocheilus anshuiensis | reverse complement strand
CAAAAAAGAAAATGTAAATAAATAAACCTGAGTTTTGTCTTCCAAATCTAAAGCAGTGTGAAGTTAAGTTGTGTAAGTGGGAGAACTGGTTTGTACCTTGCCGAAGCGTGTGGAAAATGTCCCCGTCAGGAGCGAGTGGAAAATAATGATGGTCTCATCCAGGTCCCAAATAAACACTCTCTACACACACACACACACACACACACACACACACACACACACACACACACACGATGAGCATGAGCACAAATATAATCTGCTTACTCATCAAGAAAGGTATTTACTACAAAACACTGCATATTATCTCAGTGCTGTGTTTATGATAATAATTGCTGATAATCTTAGTCGGTTCAGCCTCATTTCACAGCTTATGGGCAGACAAGCAAACGCTCTGTATCCATTGTTCATAAACATTTTACAGTTTTATTTGTCTGGTAATCAAATACCCATATCAATATTTTAATATACAACATTGAGAAATAAATGCAATTGATTCAATGGAGCAAAGAATACATAAATTAATCAGATTAACTTGGACATTCTGCTAAAGATCCATTCGAAAGAATGAAACTCATACAGGTTTGGAGCAACATAAGGGTGAATAAATGATGACAAAATGTTCATTTTGGGTGAACTATCTGTTTAGTGCTGTCAAAACAATTAATCGCATTCAAAATAAAAGTTTTTGTTTACATACTATATGTATGTGTACTGTTTATTTATTATGTATATATAAATACACACACGTACAGTATATATTTTGAAAATATTTACATGTGCATACATTTATATATTTATATTATTATATTTTATATTATATATTAATATATAAACATAGCATATTTTTCTTAAATATACTGTATACATGCACATGTTTGTATTTATATATGCATAATAAATACACACTGTACATGCTCATATATTATGTAAACAAAGCTTTTATTTTGGATGCGATTAATCATTTGACAGCACTAGTTTAAACTCATTGTCTATTGCTGTGAGTGTTGAATGAGGTTGTTGCCAGACATCATTGCACAACTCTGGGTTGGATGTGAGAGTAATCCCTGCGGTCCGGAGCACAGGAATGTTAATGAAAGGTGTTGTGTCAGGGACGCCGTGAAGGCCAGCGTCTGTACCTCAATCTCAGAGTCCAGAGGGGGGACGGGGTCATTGGCCCTCTTCCTGCCTCTCAGCTTCCCATCTGAGCTGCGTCTCGCTGGAGCGCCTTCCTGCTCCTTTTCTGGAGTCGGAGGACTCGTGGGAGCGTGGTACTCTGCTGTTACACACACACACACACACATGCGCATGTGATGACATGTCATATACAGTACATACAGACATACAACCAAATATCTCAATACCAAAGCAAATAGTCCTGAAAGTTTCAAGTTAGCACTATTGTATTAAATACTTAAGTACATCACACATAATAAGTCATACACTGTACAAAAAGATCTATAAAATATAGCATAATTTGGTTAATTTAATGTTTTGTAGTATCTTTGTAACTTTTAAACTTTCTTTGTTTTATACTACTATAATTACGTATATAGACAGACATTTTTTTCTATCTATATTTTCTATATATAGACTCTATATAGATTCTATATATAGACTATATAGACTTTACTCAGACTATAGTTCATAGGGTTTTTTTGTTTGGCACTATTTTGTTATATATATATAGTATATATATATAGAGAGAGATTTTTAGCTACTTTTCATAGTATTCACTGTTTTTTTGTTTTTTTTCATACAGTTTTTTCATACAATTTTTCCTACATATTGAGCATTTTATACTATTTTGCACAGTAATTTTTTCTTAAGTATTCCCTATATATTAAGCTTTGCCAGCTGGCAGGATTTTTATATATTTAATATGGTTTTTCATACAATGTTTCATAGTATGTTCTTAAGTATTCCCTATATTCAGCTAGATATTAAATCTAGATATTAAAGCAACTTGAAACATGTTTTTTAAGTCTGTTTTAGCAAGTTGACATTTATTATATATTATAAGTTATATATATATTTTCTCTATAACTTTTTCTCTATAACTCTACAACCTTTTCATACTATTTTCATACTATTGAGCTTTGCTTTATACTCAAATGACATATACTGTATAGAGAGACATATAGTCAGAAAAAAAGTCATAATTTTTCAACTAATTAAAAGATTTTTTTAAATATATGACTATTTTTCATAGTATTTTCATAAATATTCACTATATATATATTTTGCTTTTTTTTTTTTTTTTACTAAGATTACATTTAGAGAAAAACATATAGTCAATCATCTGGATATTTCAACTTGAAAAAGTTTTTTTTTAAATCTTAACAATTATTGCAAGTTGGCAGTATTTTTATATAAATATTTCCCATACCTTTTTTGAACTTTTTCAAACTTTCATATACTTTTTCAAACACATTTTTCATAATATTTTAAAAATTTTTCATAATATTTGTCTTGCCATTTTCAATAAGTATTCCCTATATCTAATATAAAAATAACATTGAGAATGTTAATCAGCTTCACCATTTTCACCATAGAGCTCACCTGTGTGTGATTCCGGGCTGTGATTGGTCGATACAGCGTGATGATCTGTGTGCTGATAGGGTATCGCCGTGGTGATGGCTGAGGGCGTGATATTGCTGGTTGTGATGTATGGGCTGTTGTAGTGTGTGTTGTAGTATGGGGAATATTGACTTTGGCTGTAGTTAGAATATGTTGAGAAGTCCTGATGGAGACAATGACATGAATGAATCATCTCAGACTACATACTACTTTCTATGTCTCGTTTTGTCTAAACCCTATTGCAGCATTCATTGATGGTTGGCTAATATACCATGGTAGTCAAATTATACTATAATGTATTAAAAATGCCAAGGTTTTATCATTTTAGTCATGCCGTTTTTTTTTTTTTTTTTTTTGCAAAGGTACAACCAGTGTTGCCAAAAGTCCACGGTTTTCCCGCGGAATTGGGCTCCTTTAAAGGAACACTCCACTATTTTTGAAAATAGGCTCATTTTCCAACTCCCCTGGAGTTAAACAGTTGAGTTTTACCGTTTTCGAATCCATTCAGCCGATCTCCGGGTCTGGCGGTAGCACTTTTAGCTGTAGCTTAGCATAGATAATTTAATCTGATTAGACCGTTAGCATCTCGCTCAAAAATGACCAAAGAGTTTCGATATTTTTTCTATTTCAAACTTGACTAGTTAGGTAGTTACATCGTGTACTAAGACCAACGGAAAATGAAAAGTTGCGATTTTCTAGGCCGATATGGCTAGGAACTATACTCTCATTCCGGCGTAATAATCAAGGAACTTTGCTGCCGTACCATGGGTGCAGCAGGCGCAATGATATTACGCAGCGCCTGAAAATAGTCCCCAGCACGCTCCCTGTGCAAGCAGGTGGTCACGTTGGTTATGTTGACGGAAGTTAGCCTATTTTCAGGCGCTGGTCATTTTTAAGCGAGATGTTAATGGTCTAATCAGATTCCATGATCTATGCTAAGCTACAGCTAAAAGTGCTACCACCAGACCCGGAGATCGGCTGAATGGATTCGAAAACGGTAAAACTCAACTGTTTAACTCTAGGGGAGTTGGAAAATGAGCCTATTTTCAAAAATAGTGGAGTGTTCCTTTAACACTGTTGCCGCAGGTTGAAGCATGATATTTAGCCCCTGGAATGCAAATTTTACCAGGGGAACCTTGCCAGAAAACGTGTATTTTACCCCCAGAACATGATTTTTACCAGGGGACCCCCTCGAAACGCGATTGGGCTTGTGAAAATCTGGCAACCCTGTATACAACAGTATATCAGTCTCCAAGGGTGATTGTAGTCCATCAGCAAAGGTGCTGTGTGATGCATTTTCCTAATTTGACCCACCTGCTGTGCAGGACTGAACGGCGTTGAGCCTGTGATGCTGTTTGCACCCTGGAAAATTCCAGAAGAAATGCTGCCGCCTGGAAAAGAAGCACAAAGCTAGTTTAAGAGCGTACATCGAGCTGACTGCTGTAAAGCCACTCCAAAGCGCACGATCCAACACAAACACGACGCAGGAAATACAACAGGCAGCGGCCGAGGAACGGCTGGTGAAATATAGACACATTTAAAGCACTCAGAGAAAGTCTGCTTGATTTATGACTACAAAAAAAGTTCAGGTGAGAAAGGGCAGCGTGGAGCCCAGTGCAAATCCGTCTCCGTTATCGGACTTTCAGAGTTTGAATGTCTTTCTCCAGACCCGTCTAGTTCCCTTTTTTCTGTCTCGTTCCCTTCATATTCCCACTCGTTGGCTTTCTGAAACCTGCCCTAGATAAATGAGTGTGTCAAAACAGCACCAAATCTCCAAGGAAGCAAGCAGAAAGTCTTCAAAGGGGGAGAGAGGGAAGTGGGCAAACGCCGGGGCCGTGTTTCTGATTTTCTCCACAGCGGTGAAACGCGAGGACCTTTGGCACCCGGAGAAGGGTTATTTATTTCATGCTACAGCAGGTCTCCTGTTGGAATTTGCCTATAAATCAAACGAGACCGGCGAGATGCAGCGCGAGACGTAGTAAGCGCGTTTTCCCAGACCCATTAGAAATCCATCCATTTCACAAGCAGACAATTTTACAGTAAATGATGTCTCGGGACGTTTATGAATTACTGTAAATCCCTCTAATACATTATAGATGATATTATCTGCCATAGCACTAATAACTCATTGATTATGCTAATTAGACAAACAGGAAGTAGATGTCTTGTGCTTTATGACTTTGAATGCTTGAACTGTTCACACTACTTTACAAAAGTTTGGGATCAGTGAGACTTTGTTAAAGTTTTGGAAAGAAGTCTCTTCTGCTCACCAAAGCTGCTTTTGCTTGACTAAAAATACAGTAAAAACAGTCATATTTTGAAATATTTTTATAATTTAAAATAAATTATTTCTATTGTAATATATTTTAAAGTGTAATTTATTCCTGTGATCAAACCTGAATATTCAGCATCATTACTCCAGTCTTCAGTGTCACATGATCCTTCAGAAATCATTCTAATATGCTGAGTTGCTGCTCAAGAAACATTTCTAATTATTATCAATGTTGAAAACAGTTTTGTGTTAGGAATAGACTGATACTATATTCACTGAAAATCATTAACACATTTGGCATGTCAATAGTTTTTGAAATTAATGAAATTAATTTTTGCATGTGCCAATTTTTGCAGAGATGAAGATTTTAGTGAACAATTAATTAATTCAGCCTGATCCTCACACAAGTGTTATTTTAGTATTATTTATATACTATCATAGTTTATTAATGTTTTTAATTTTTATATTTAATTTTTAGTTTAATTTTTAATAATTTTGTATGCCCTTTTGTTATTTTATTACGATTATTATTTTTGTAATATTATGATTGTTTCAATTTGGTTTTAATTTTATTTCTTTTTAGTAATTTTAGTGCTTAAACTTATTTCAGTTTCGTTTTTCATCTAATATTTATATTTTATTTTATTAAAAAAAATGTTTTTAATCGTTTTCATTAACGATAATAACCGTACCTCACACAAAGCAAATCATATGGCTTTAAAAGATTTTATTCAAAGATTTTGCTTTTTCGTCCTTAATATGCTTGTTTTGTCCCCTGACAGCCCATGGCCACTATTTGCTTTCACTTCATGGAAAAACCCCCTTCAATTTTCTTCAAAGCATCTCCTTTTGTGTTCCATGGAAGAAACATCATCAGGCTTTGGAATGACATGCGGGTGAGTAAATGATGATGACTAGTAATTCTGTCCCTTTAAACCTGAAAACGTGCCTGGTGCCACTTCACCTCTGACCTTGACTGAGAGCGGTCAATTTCACACTGCTGTGCCAAAATCAGGACTGCGGGCAGAAGAGGGGCGACTGACTGCGATCCGACGCTCAGATCCCGTCTGAGACTCACTCCCACACTAACACACTCCTCCAGTGGCCGGCATGTTGCGGAGAAAGGTCCTGACCTCCTGAGAGAGCAGAGAGAGATGCCTGACGCCAGGAGCCAGACTGCGGATAATGGGGAACAGGTGTGTGTGTGTGTGTGTGTGTGTGTGTGTGTGTTGGGGGGATCGACTGTAGACGGCACCTGAAAAATCAGTGTGTGTATTTGTGGGGATTTGTTAAAAATAAATGTGTTTTTGTTTATAAGTGTAGTTGTATTTGTAAAAATTCCAGTTGATAATACTTATTACCTGACTTTTGGGATACTTGATTCCTGATTGGTCAAAATATGGTATAATGACGCTAAACTGTTAGGCAAGTAATTTCCTACATGAATGTACTAGTATCATACCATAGTCCTGATCTCCATGTCTGGGTTTTTTCTGTGATACTGACTGGCTGACTGTATACTTTTTTCATTAAAATGAATGCTTTTATGCAGCAAGGATGCATTAAATTGTTTGAAAGTGACATTAAAAACAGTAACATTAAATGTTACAAACGTTTTCTATTTAAAAAAAAAAAATGCTGTTCTTTTTTTTACTTTCTATTTTATATCCTGAAAATAAAAACATATCACTGTTTCCACAAAAAATATGAAGCAGCACAACTGTTTTTGACATTGATAATAATAATGATTCTTGAGCAGCAAATCAGCATATTAGAATGATTTCTGAAGGATCATGTGACACTGAAGACTGGAGTAATGATGCTGAAAATTCAGCTTTGATCACAGCAATCAATTACACTTTAACATATTGAAATAGAAAACTGTATATTAAATTGTAATTATATTTCACAATATTATGATTTTTACTGTATTTTTGATCAAATAAATGCAGCCTTGGTGACCAGAAGAAAACACATAAACAAATAAGTGCGAATAAGGGTCAGTTGCACACCACTTTTCCTTATTTTCTCTGCATGCAAAGACCGATACTGCAATTCCGTTGCAGAATTAAACGGAAGAATGAAACTGCTGGTTTGACACAATCTGATTTGTAAAAAGTGCTATATAAATAATGGTGACTTCACTTCATTGCTTGGTTTATTGCTGATTCCAAGCTCTAAAATACCATGTAGATAAAATAGTTTATAATACCACTTTTGGTAACGTGGCTCTTTGCGAGGCGGTTGTGGCACTGACCGTGTGTGGAGTAACTGTAGAGCGTCTGAGCGGGTGGAGTGCCGCTGAAGTTGGACGTGTATCCCAGCAGACTGCTCTGTCCTGGTGAATGACTCAGGCCATCTTCTGTTTTAATATCTGATCGGGTGAGAGAAAGAGACACGATCAGCTGCCAGGTCAGCTGTGGTGTGCACTATTTAGGGCGGGTGTGAAATGTCACTCACTGTAGGACGTCATGCTGTAGCCCTGTGTGTGATGTGTGTACGGTGTGTATGGACCGGCCGGCTGTAACGTGGGGCTGTACTGCGTCTGTCCGTAAGCAGCCATGACTGAGGACAGCTGCTCTAGATGTAGTCAGAGAACCAGATATTAACTATAGACAGCCTCTTCCTATTGCAATAACACACGAACAACACAACCTGATTCATAAACAAATGACTCTTTTGAATCGGTTCTCCTGTTTCTGTTCTTTTTGGTTCTTTCTTATGTTTATAATTAAATTATATATATGTGTTGTTCATTTTAATTGTTTTTTTTAATGTCTATATACTTTAGATTTTATTCATTTTTAATTTCATGATTCGATCAATTCTTCAAAAGTACTGAAAGAATCAAAGAATCAAAATCATTAAATGGAATACAATTCAGAAGCAAATGACTCTTACGGGCTGGTTCTTTTTAATTAATCTGACAAGCCAATCAGTCTCAAATTAATGAGTTATGAATTGAATTCAAAAGTAAAAGATTCCTTAATGGAATCGTTTGGGATTCTGAATCATTAAGTGGAATCCAATTCAAGAACGAACGATTCTCATGAGCTGATTCTGTTTTATGAATCAGACAAACAAGTCATTCTCAAACACCTTAGTTATTTTGTCCTCATAAGTACTAAAATTACCATAATTGGAATCATTAAAGGACCATTAAGTGGATTTCGTAAATCATGATTCTCATCCCTATAATTGTACGGTTTAAAACAAGGATTTTATGTATGTCTACACTGATGAATTAATTCTCCACAAATCAACTGTAAAACCATTCTTATGCAATTTGTCACCTTGAATTTAATGTTTTGTGAAGAATTTGCACAGAAAGTTTGCCAAACAGTTTAAACAGAAACATTCACTTTTTTTCCCTGAAGACGAGTTTAATCTTGTGCTTTTTGCTCCTTAAGTGCATGCATCTTGTTTTAAGGATGATATTTTTATTGGAAAACAACAAGATTTTTGCAGTGTTTAAGTGGAGCCCAGTGTGAGTATAGAACTAGCTGTAATATCACTCACATGGCCTAAAATTGTCACCCGATGTGTAGATCTAGTGGCTCCTGTGAATAAAAGGAACAGGTTAAACATTTTCCATCTGAATGAATGCACTAGAGGAAGTTCATTAAATCCAAACTGCTAAGTTGTTGCAGACCTGTGGCTGTCTGTCGTCGTACTTCCGCTTGCACGCGTTCAGCTGTCAGCTCTCCTGAAATAGACAGACCTGTTTGTCAGAAATATGTGATCTAAAAAGCACACGGGCTTTGGTCCAACAGCATGCATCTCCAAAGTAAATTATGAAGAAGGAACCAGAACATAAAAATGCACAAAGCACAATTCATGTCTAATCGTGTCTTACACAAGGGAAAAAAAAGGTGAACGGACAGTTTTTCTGAATGACGAGGCACCTGCGGTTTCCAAAAACACATATAATTAGAATTCTGAGATACAGACAACAGTGAAACGCTTGTTTGTATAAACCGGCTCGGTAGGACTGTGTTCCTGGAACAGAACAATGTGTAACCTGCTTTTTCAACCTGGCATAATTTGGCATCACAAACCGCAGGCAGAACTGTGTGCCAGCAGTTCAGGACGGGCGAAAAACGCTGGCTGTTCTTGTGCATGTAGATGTAAGAAATGCAAAAGTGCCTGTTCTGTTCTGGGCTGGTAATGGCAAGGTGCGGTGTATACTGTACATGTGGGTATAGTTTGCATGAATACAACTGAGAGACGATATGGGTGAAACACCGCAAATGACCTTGTAACCTTGACATGTTTTTTTTATTTTTTTTATTGCTTTTTCTCGTTTAATTTCTGCTTCAACTTTGTCTCAGACCTCAGGAGAAAATAAGAGCTGAGCTAAAATGAATGCAATTAATTGTCATTTGATGAGAAATTTTTGAGTTTGCTTTGAGATCTCTGATTTTTGATTGCGATATGACCCGTCTCATCCGTGCTTGTCTTCTAACAACGCCTGCACTGTAAAAAAAAATCCGTAAAATTGACAGTAAAAAACCGGCAGCTGTGGTTGCCGGAATTTTACCGTAAAAAATACGGTAGCAACGTTTTAGGTTTTACGGTTTTAACTTAAATTTACAGTTAAATACCGTAATTTCATTAACTGATATAATGTTAATGTACCAACCTATTGAAGTACTGAAATCTGTTTTGTACCTTTGTAATACACTGATAACCACCAAATGCAGGTGGTGATGAGAAAGTCACATGATGAACCAAAGCCCATCACAAGCAGCTTTTAGATAATAACATATATAGAAGGTGCACAGTGTCACTCACACAGACACTAAACCCCATCATGGTAACACACATGAAACTGAAATCATGCAATAAACATTCATTTAACAACATTAGGTGTAACACACAACCCTAATATACAAAACTGATAAGACAAAACTAAGAAGAAACATAGTTATTTCAACAAAAAACATCAAATTTGAAATGTAACACAGGGAATTCTGGGAATGTCAATTTACGGTTATTCACTGTAAATTATAC
>NW_015552615.1:1315137-1326228 GCF_001515605.1 Sinocyclocheilus anshuiensis | reverse complement strand
CTGTAGCATTTTTACAGTCTTTTACCGTTAAATTCACGGTCATTTTTTACAGTGTGTATTTGTTTTCTCATTGCTGTCTGAGAACTATGATAATATTTGCTTTTATATCAAATTAACTTTGGAGAAAACTACAGCACAGTGTTATTTTAGTATCACTGATATACTATAATAATTGATTATGAAAATTTTGGTTTTATTTTATATAACTTGTATTAGTTGAGGTTTTAGTAATTTTGTTGTATGTTTTTGTCATGTTTTATTTTGTCATTTTTATTTTATTTATTTTTTTAAATCACGGTTATTATAGTTAAATAAAACTAAAACTAAAAAAAACTTTTATTTCAGCTTGTTGCCAAAGCAACATTTGTCATTTTTATTTAGTTTAACGTGATGTGCTAAAATAACTAAAACTAAAGTGAAAATAACAAATAAATAAATAATAACAAATTATAAAGACTAAAGACAAAAAAATGACAAAATTACTAAAACTTTAACTAAAATGAAAAGGAAAACAGAAAATATGAAAATAAACTGATTCAAAATATTAATAAAAATATATCAATGAAGTATATGTCTTATTTTATATATCAATATAATTTTTAAATATTGTCTTAAACATTTTAATGTTTTTTTTTTTTTTAGTTATAATTTTAGTTTTAGTTTACGATAATAACCCTGTTACTCTGGTACCAGAATAAAACATTTTAATGTTTTTTTTTTTTTTTAGTTATAATTTTAGTTTTAGTTTACGATAATAACCCTGTTACTCTGGTACCAGAATAAACATCTCATGCCGCCAAATCCTGACTCTTCTCTTAGATTAAGACACACGCTTGCCGTAAGGTTGCTTCTGACAAAAAGAAGCACAAAGCTGTTGTCTTCCTCTAAACTTCTCCCCGTTTCTCCCTCAGGGCTCCTCCATCTGTCGGCCGGAGCGGAGAGACGCTCGATGTGAGCAATATCACGAGAGCAGCTGCTGTCAGGAGCAAAGATGGAAAGGAAGGGCAGCAAAAGGTGAAATAAGAGCCAAAACCAGAGCTTTCATACAACCACACAAGAGTGGGCTTGTACGTGTGTGACCTCAAACGCAGATCGTGACGTGCCAGATTCAGCTCGTTTCTAATTAATCTGACAGTTCAGACAGCAGCGAGGTGAATGATGTTTTGGCGGCTGCGGTCGGGCGGCACCCAGCGAATGTTTAAAGCAAACAGAGACAATGTCTCACTGCAGCTCGCTCTGTTTTCTCAGTAAACAGTTGCAACACTACAGTACGGCATATTTATGATTAAAGAAACATATCATGTGACTGTCATAACGACAGCAAAGCTGCAGTAATTCCATCGCTTGACGTGTTAAAGGTGAAACTTTTTCCACTTCAAAAGTTTTAGCTCTTAAAAAATGCATGAATGATGTGTGATACAATCGATACGAGTTTCTCAATGGCCGATAATGATGTCATCTAAAGAGTCAATATTGTGCCAATATATGCATACTACAAATGCAATGCTCACAAGCTTATTTTGCATATTTATTTAAAATGCAATAAAAAATGGTGGGCATGGTTATTGGCTGGGCTTATCAATCAAATATTAGACAATTAATCGCCTTGTATTTCCACAAATGCGTCGTAATGCTGTCAAACGATTCGCATCCTAAATATAAGTTTTTGTTTACATAATATATATGTGAAAAATATGTTGTTTATATATTTTAAATATTTATATATAATATAAATTATATGAATATAAATATATACATGGAAATATTTTCAAAATATATACTGTATGTGTGTGTATTTATATATACATAATAAATATACACAGTATAAACATATATTATGTAAACAAAAACTTTTACTTTGGATGCGATAACTCACGATTAATCGTTTGACAGCACTAGTCGTAAACCAGACCATTTCCACCAACTGTAATCAGTATGAAGTCTAAAAAAGTGCAGATTTAATGGTTTTTAAATCTATTAGCTGAGCTTAAAGTCTTTTTTAATTGTTTTATTTAACATTTCACTATATATGCAAACTTCTTGGTTCTCGCATATATAGTGATCGTATGGAAGCATGAACAAAATTGCGAGCTAATCATACTTGGAAAATAGTGTGCAAGTACTGACAACTATTGTAAAATTTTTTTTTTTTTTTTGAAAATTTGATTTTATGAAATTCTTTTGTTCTTTTTTTAATACTGTTGTTTAAGTACTAAATTTACTAAAACTGCTATAAAAATAATCTATAGCTAATTAGAAATATTTACAAAAAACTAATAAAATAAAAAAGACACTCAACAAAAACGTAAAAATAAAAACTAAAAAAATTAAAATGTAAAAATAAAAGTCAATTCAAAATATTAATAAGTACTGTAATAGTACATAAATAATACTAAAACAACACTGGTGTCAACATTATGCTAAATAATGCATTTGTGTCTTACAAAAAAACAACAACAAAAACAACTGTGTTTTTATTGCTAACTAAAACCATTCAAAATCATTAAATGAAATGAAGCTAAATAAATAAATAAAAATTTAGAAATGTTGGCGTAGCAACCAAATAAAATAAAAAAAAGTTTAGGTACTAAATTTACTAAAACTGAAAAAAAAAATGAATTAAATAGAAATAGAAATATAAAAAATAAATAAAAACGATAAAAAACACAACCAAATAACTAAAAATTAAATAAAAATAAAAATTGAAAATATAAAAATAAAAGATAATTAAGAAGTACTATAATAGTACATACATTACACTGAAATAACAATGGTGTCAACATTATGTTGAATATCCCATCTTGCATGTCACAAAAAACAACCCAAATTATAAATAACATGAGAGTCCACTATCCCTTTAATTTCATATAAACACGCTCTCACACGTCTGCTTGTTTTCAGAAAACAGAAAGAGCGGTTCTCCAGGTCAGAGATGCAGCGATGGGTTTTCTCACACCTGCTGATGCAGCACTCCTCACAAAACCTTTCCCAAGAAAATAAACGTGAGCGGAGACAGCAAGCGCGGGTCGCCCAGCAGAGTCCTGACTTCCTCCCAGAGTTCCTGTGATGCGCAGTGTGTTTCCTGGTACGAGCGTGTCCCGGAGCGAGAGGGCATGGGAAAGAACGCTCTGCCCCCTTTCACAGTGGTAAACTGAGCTAAAACAAACTCGGGACGGGGCACGGCCGGGACAGAGCGCTTCACCTGGCCTCACGCTGTTCTGCTAGCGTTGGCGTCTTTCACGGCTATCGTATTCCACACGATGCCTTACATCATACATCAGTGTGCGCTGTCACATCTATATCTCTTTTTACCCAGCATAAATGTGGCCGTGAAGCTAAACCAGTTGGGGAACAACTGGTCACATGACGAAACCCTCAACAGTGGCTGCCCACATTTTCAGCGGCGTTGGTTCCAGGAGTATTTTTTTCCATTGAGATTTAAAAAAAAGTATAAGCCATGAACTATATATATAACAAAAACTATTTAAAAAACATGATTATTTAAACAAAATACTTTCAAATGTGGAGTGTCATGCAGGGAATTCTGGGAATATCAGTTTACAGTTTTTGACTGTAAATTATACATTGATTTGTTATTTTTACTTCTAAAAACTGTAAAATTAACAGCATTGTACTGTAAAATTACATGAAATGTCTGGTTAGATATTTTACAGTTTTTCCCTGTATATAGTACGGGAACTTATTGTTAACCTATTAACAGTTTTTGTCCGTAGCGTTTTTACAAAATTTGACAGTTAAAATTACACTTATTTTTTACAGTGTACTTATCAATAAAAATCAGTTCCTCTTATGAGAATGTGATTTTTACTGTTGCGCTGTACTCTGCATGTCCTCACAGGATCATTATGACCGGGTTAAGAGAGCAGGTTGTCTGTCTTGAAACGAATCATGAGCCGTAGCTTTGCCATATGGCTGTCTGATTTACAGCGAGCTCTCCAACCCGAACCGTGATCTAAACCGTTCAATCAAAGCCACCAAACTGCGCTCTGGCCGGTAGCTGAGGGCTACGTCCCATATGGCGCTGGGCGTGGGTTCGCGGGTGACTGCTGCTCCGCCTGAAGGGAAACCGCGAGACACGGTGACCTCACTACAACAATGCAGCACTTCTGCAGCCCTCGTATTTCCAGCGTGACTCCAGACAGACTGCGAGCAGCCATCTGCCCTTTCATTTCCTCTGAACTCACACGGGCTTCGCTGAGGGATCAATAGGCCAGGTAGTCCAGCTCAACAAATGAGCACTAGTTAATTATGGAGCCTTTTCACATATCCGAGGTTGGCTACAGTTCTATAGTGGTGAATGGAAACTACAACAAATAGGACTTAATTAAAATAGGACCATCCCATCTTCCACGTTGTTTTTTGAAAGATTGAAGCCAAAGTATGTCATTTTTGCAGTGCTTTCATGTGTCCCAGTTTAATACGCAGAATTATTTGAATTAACTTGTATGCATGTGTTTGAGGGTCAATCTAAAAAAACCTAACCTGAGCCACTATATAATAAAGACACAACATAACAACTCCCCATGCATTTTCTGAATTTATTTTGCATCTTTTATTGCATACAAAAACATTTTGCAAGCAAAACCAAATCTGAGAAAGTACTATGATTTTTTCTTTTGTGTTCAAAAATGTTTTCCTTGCAAAACTTTTATGCTTGAGTTTGGTTTCATATTTTTTGCTCAAAAAGTTTTAATCTCAGTGCCTAAATTCAACAGTTGCTGATACATGCAACAAGTGCTGTAAATGCAGTGGAAACAGACCAATAGAAACACATCTTACATTCAAAAGCAACTATTGAACTTTTCCTGTACATCCTTGTGATGCGATTTCCACTGAAATCAATTGATCTGCATCGTAAACTTTAATGAGCAAACTCCCTAAATCGAACTTGTCGGAAGTGATTGACTGTTGTTGAGACTCACTTAATTTTCATATAGTTATAGTTCTGTCTAGTTTGGTAAGTATTCTTATCTAAACTATCTATGCTTGATATGCAAAATTTCTGTTGAAATCAATGGATTTGTAGCAAAAACTATGGAAGTCCATTTCTGCCACAGAATAAAAAAGTAGGTAACTGCGACTATTTATCTCAATTATTTTTTCAGAATTCCAATATATAAAGTCAGAAATCTGAGGGAAAAAGTGTTGAAATAAAAAGTTGCAATCACCTTTTTTATTTTTTATTCCATGGCGGAAAAAAAAAAACAGAACTGTGAGACGTAAACTCAGAATTCTAAGAAAAAAAAAATCTAGAATTTATAGGTCATGAACTTATAACTGTGAAAAAAGGTCAAGATTATGTGTTCTTGCCATTCTGACTTGTTTCTCAGAATTTTAAGAAACAAAGTCCAAATTGTGAGATAATACCTTTTTATTTATTTTTATTTATTTAATTTCCGAGGTGTAAATGGCTTTCCATAGTAAACTAGCGAAAAGTGATTGTCGTTAAGACTCTTCATCTTACACTTCACCTCACCTCATTATAGTTCAGCGATGCATTTACCATTTGGTAAATAGTCTTGTCCAAACATTAAACTTATTCTGGCTATAAGTTATTTTTAGTGAATACCAAAAGGTTTGCATGCAAAACGATTAGTCTTTTTTCTTTTGTGTTCATTTTTCTTTGCAAAACCTTTATGTTTTCCTGTATATGCTTAATATGCAACTTTTCCACTGAAATCAGTAGTGTAAACTCTCGTGAAAAATGATTGTCGGTGAGACTCTTCTCCTCACACTTCACTTCGTTATAGTTCAGTGATGCATTTGACATTTGGTAAATAGTCTTATCCAAACATCAGACTTACTCTAGCTCATTTACTACACAGTGTTGAACCTCTGGGCTCTTGCTGTGCATGCTGTGGGAGTTTTTCAATTGATGCACTAAGCTGTGTTTTTTATTTGAAACGCACACACAAAGCGAAGAGCTCGTCTGCGGCCGCTTGCCTTTGGGGCTCAAGCTTGTCTGCAGCCTTTGAACTCGGACTCTCGTAAATAAAGCCGGCCGGCCACACGCGTCTGCTCTTTAGCTCGCTAATGGAGCGATGGGGGGGCTGTAACAGCCTAGTAATGGTCTCTTGAGATGCGGCAGTGCTTACATCACTGTCCAGGGATTTCATCAATGCTGGAGCGCAGCAGAGCATTGGAACACTGATAAGTGGTGCACAGACTCGATGAAGACATATATGCACAATGATGTAATGCATGATATAGAGGTGAGCGATAATGCTAACCGTATAAATCACGATAGATGCTGGGAATTCAATTAGAAACCGTTTTTGTGTTGCATAACTATGTAGAGTAATCCCCTATTTTTAGAAAATCTGGTGAATTAAAGTGTTTTCAAATAAAGGGTGCTTTGATTAATTTCTCTTTTTATTTGGAACTTGATAGACGCAAACCAGAAGATAAGATTATTCAAAACAAACAAAGTCTGACATCAGTGCAGAAACAGCTTCAAATTATGTAACGCAAAATGTGACTCAAAGCTGTTTTTTTTTTCACTTTACGCCACATTTACCTACATATCTATAGCAAAATCTCTAGTGTTGCAGAATATAAACCATCATACCAGTCTGTTTTCAAATGGATAATTTCTAAAAAAAAATTTCCTTGCAAAACTTTTCTGCTGTGCCAAAGAGTTTGCCACACAGGTTTCTCGTTTCAGCTAGAATCGTGACAATACTTTTTATCCAGAAAATACAGCAAAGAAAAGTTTAAAACAGGTTAGCTAGCACCAAACACTGTGCAGAAAGTCCATATTTACACATTTTTGCCATTGCATAATATAAACTGTTGTGCCATTTTGTGTTCAAATTGAATCGCTTCTAAAACATTTTATTCTTTGCTCAAAAATGTTTCTCCTTGCAAAACTTTTCTGCTGAGTGGCAAAGAGTTTGCTTCTATACTTTTTGTGTAATTTCCAAGTTTTTTCTCTTTGCAACCAGAATAATGACAATACTTTCTGTCCAGAAAACACAGCAAAGAAAAATGTAAAACCGGTTAGCAGCATGCACAAAATGCTGTGCGGAAAGTCTATATTAAAATTTTTACCATTGTGTGAAGTGTGTGAAGTGACATGTGGCCAAGTATGGTTACCCATACTAGGAATTAGTGCTCTGCATTTAACCCATCCTAAGTGCGCACACACAGCAATGAACACACACACCGTGAACACACACCCGGAGCAGTGGGCAGCCATTTATGCTGCGGCGCCCGGGGAGCAGTTGGGGGTTCGGTGCCTTGCTCAAGGGCACCTCAATCGTGGTATTGAAGGTGGAAGAGAGCGCTGGTTATTCACTCCCCCCACCTACAATTCCTGCCGGACCGGAGACTCGAACTCGCAACCTTTGGGTTACGAGTCAGACTCTCTAACCATTAGGCCACGACTTCCCCCCTGTGAAAGTGACGTGACGTGACGTGACGTGACGTGACGTGACGTGACGTGACGTGACGTGACGTGACGTGACGTGACGTGACGTGACGTGACGTGACGCCGGACCGGAGACTCGAACTCGCAACCTTTGGGTTACGAGTCAGACTCTCTAACCATTAGGCCACGACTTCCCCCCTGTGAAAGTGACGTGACGTGACGTGACGTGACATGACATGACATGACATGACATGACATGTGGCCAAGTATGGTGACCCATACTCGGAATTAGTGCTCTGCATTTATCCCATCCAAAGTGCACACACACAGCAGTGAACACACACCCGGAGTAGTGGGCAGCCATTTTTTTTGCTGCGGCGCCCGGGGAGCAGTTGGGGGTTTGGTGCCTTGCTCAAGGGCACCTCAGTCGTGGTATTGAAGGTGGGAGAGAGCGCTGTACATTCCCTCCCCCCCCCTACAATCCCTGCCGGTACGAGACTCGAACCCGCAACCTTTGGGTTACGAGTCCGACTCGTAACCCAACGATATAAACGATATTGCACGATATAAACTGTTGTACATGTATGTATTTAGACTAAATCATTTCTAAAACATTTGATTCTTTCCAAGTTCCTCTTTACTTTTCAGCCAGAATCATGACAATACTTGTCAAGAAAATACAGCAAAAAAAACTTTGTAAAACAGGTTTCACACACACAAAATACAATGCAAAAAGTCCATATTTACACATTTTACTGTTGCATACTGTATTATAAACTATCATACAATTCTGTATTCAAACTGAATCCTTTCTAAAAACATTGTATTCTTTCCAAGTTCCTCTTTGCATGTCAGCCAGAATAAAGAGAAGAAAGTAAAGTGTAAAAAGAGCTAGCATACACAAAATTCATTATGGAAAATATATATTTGCACATTTTTACTATTGCACAATATAAAACGTCGTACAGTTCTGTATGAAAAAAATTATGATTTCGAAACCGTTCTATTCTTTCCAATTTTCTTTTAGTTGTTCAGTGCTTGTCATCCAGAAAATACAGCAAAGAAAAGTGCAAAACAAATGAGCACACACAAAAAGGCCTCGGAAAGCTATCAGTTTTCCATCCTGCAGATAGACTTTTAATTTATTGGCTTCTGTTATTAAAAAGCCCAGCCTGGGCTCGGCCGCACGTTCCTGGCCACCATGTTTGTGTGTAACACTAACCGCCTGCCATGGTGGGCTCTGCTTTCCGCATGACAGCCTCCAAGAGGAGAAAGCCACCTTTCATGCCAGCTTGTGTGGAAGGATCCCCTCTCCCACCCAAAAACCCCCGACTTATGTGTAATCGACCCCCTCCGTTCAGACATTTGCCCCATCGGTTCCCAATTTCTCATCAGACCCATCCCCCTCGTCCCTACTGCCGCCAGCCTCCAGGTCTGCTGGACCCTTCACCCCCGGAGCGCTGCCCCGAGACGTGGGTCATGGATGGGGACAGCTGGTGGACCTCCCAGGATCCGTCTTATGAGGGGATCGGTCAGGTAACACATCTGGCCTGTTGTAATCGGGAGGCTCAGACTGCATTAAAACGGCTCGAGTGCATCAGAGAGAGAGAGAGCTGCGTGTTTTCAGTGCATGCAAATCACATGCACAACGAAAGAGCAACTATTCTGGGATAACATTTCACTGACTGGCCTTGTGAAAAAGAAGTGTGCTTAATTGTATTAAATGTGCACTTTTAGTATACCTAATGAAAGTATATTTTTTAAAAACTGTACTTGCAGATGAAATTAAAGGCCACAGTACACTTTCACAACTGTTTCATAACACACTTAAGCCCACTTTTAAAAAACACACTTTGCAATAATGTTAAATTTGAAATTTAACTTTATATTTTAAATCATCATGTTTTAATCTTTAGTTGCATTTTAAAGAAGCACACTTATTTTGATGTACTGAAGCACATGATTACTAAAGAACTTGATGTAGTGTGTTTTTTGATGTAACATTTAAAGTTAAATTTTTCTTTCATTACAGATGTGAAATTATAAATATATTTAAATATATGACATACAGGTTTCAGTAGAAATTACATTTAAGTATAGTTTAGTATACATTTGACAGTACACTTTAACCATATTTCAAAGACAATAGAAGTTATTATGAAATTACATATATGTACTTTAGTCCTATTTTATGGGTCAAATAGGCACTCAACTAATTGCATTTAATACATTTTAATTTAATTGTAAATAACATGCATTGAAGTGTCCAAACATTTAAGTTAGCATATATTATAGCATATTCTTTTAAAGTATATTATTTCTATAAGTAATATTTTTAAACATATGCTAAAGTGTACTTCTTGTTCTCAAGGGTATAATCATATTTCAGGCTTGTAAACTTTTCATTTAGTTTTGAAGCTAGATTTACATTTCTAAAGAAATTATAAGTGATGTTTGCATGTGCAAAACTCTAAACACGTTGCAAGTGTGTTGCAATACATTTGCTAAGGTTGTCTGGGTGGTTGTACTTAATTAAAAGTGGTTTAAGTGGAGATTTGGTGGTTTCTTACTAGCCCAAGTCTCCATGGTATTCGGTTTTTCTCCAGTTTTATTGTCCACCAGGTGAAAATCATCAGCTTGCATGCACACCTCATGTACGTAGCACGCATGCTGCAGGATGAGTTATGACAAATGTTATACTTTGGTTTAAAGCTTTGTTCAAATCACTAACCCTAATTATATGCTATTCAAAGGAGCTTAAGCTGTATTTATCCAAGAATATTCCTTTGAAATT
Organism: Sinocyclocheilus anshuiensis; assembly: GCF_001515605.1. NCBI lineage: Eukaryota > Metazoa > Chordata > Actinopteri > Cypriniformes > Cyprinidae > Sinocyclocheilus > Sinocyclocheilus anshuiensis. The sequence goes on along the minus strand of NW_015552615.1, from coordinate 1,316,044 downwards.
GAGTTTGCTGCTTGTTTGACTTGGATTTAAAACCCTGAGCTTTCGCATTTCCTTGCAAAACAGCCATTTACATAATGTATGCACAATCCAGGAAGACTAAGTAGTTTATTCAGTTAGCAGTCTTGAACTTTCACCTTGTGACACGGTAGCTGCAAATGCTAACATCCTTGGCTTACATTGTTGTGGACAGTCACTGAATGATATATGGCTTTATCAAAGAAACCTGTTGAAAAAGTTCCTGCTTATTTGCCCTGAGGGCGGTTAGCATGTGTAAACGCGCCCGAGCGGCAGAGACGAGGAACATTTCAGCTTATTCAAGAGAACTAATTTGTTTACATTGTATACGGTCCAAGTTTTTCAGTCGCCACCTTTGGAAATCGATTATGAGAGAGAGAATATAGTTATTATGAAATCTCTTAATCATTCACATGTTGACTGATGATGAATTATTGACTGCGGTGTTCAGTTTTGTTGTTCTTGACTATGAACTACCGAAGCTGTTAACACAATTAGTGTCATAAAAAATCCCAATATAAACATTATTCGCATCAGTGCTGGAGAGTATAACGGTATATACTGCGCGATGGTAGAAATGTCCCAATTTTGCTTGGGTGCTATCAGACAACCAGTAGTAATGATGTTATTTTCATATCAGCCTTCATTTCTTGCATGAATGTTATTTTTTGGTTTGCATCCATCAAGTTCCAAATAAAAACAGGAAAATAATAAGATAAAGCACCTTTCATTTGCAAATTATTTAATGCATTGGATCACACACACTCAGCACTTTGCTTTATGACAGTGACGCATGTGGCACTGGCTGTGTGTGTGTGTGTGTGTGTGTTAAGATATAAGATAAGGACTAAAGATTGGCAATAGCTGAAGAACCAGCTGCTGTTTGGTGAAA
>NW_015552615.1:1299210-1314514 GCF_001515605.1 Sinocyclocheilus anshuiensis | reverse complement strand
GAAAAGGAGGGGTTCGGATGACTGTGTGTGTGTGTGTGACAGACTGAAACATTAACATACAGAATCTCTCCACGCTATATTCTCTCATTTGTTAAGTCAAGCATCACTATTAGTGTTGATCATATCTTTGGTTAATGATCTAAACAAATTAATCAGAGCTACAGCACAGGTGTGAGGGTGTGTGTGTGTGTGTGTGTTGCTGAAATCAGAGCTACAGCACAGGTGTGAGGGTGTGTGTGTGTGTGTGTGTTGCTGAAATCAGAGCTACAGCACAGGTGTGAGGGTGTGTGTGTGTGTGTGTGTTGCTGAAATCAGAGCTACAGCACAGGTGTGAGGGTGTGTGTGTGTGTGTGTGTTGCTGAAATCAGAGCTACAGCACAGGTGTGAGGGTGTGTGTGTGTGTGTGTGTTGCTGAAATCAGAGCTACAGCACAGGTGTGAGGGTGTGTGTGGGTGTGTGTGTGTGTGTGTGTGACAGACTGAAACATTAACATACAGAATATCTCCACGCTATATTCTCTCATTTGTTAAGTCAAGCATCACTATTAGTGTTGATCATATCTTTGATTAATGATCTAAACAAATTAAATGATGTGGAAAATCCCACAGACTTACAATGAAGTTGGGCCCAAGATGAAAATATCAGAGACTTTTCACTTACAGCAGTAAGCAACCACCTAGCAACCACCTAGATCACCATAGCTACTCCATAGCAACACCCCAGTAACGTGACACAGGTACACAGAAACCACAAAAGAAATTGTTTTTGATCTTAGTGTTTTATATATACCTTTTGATCTTGTTTTTCTATATACAGTTCATAAAATAATAATACTCACTATAGAAAGGACCTCCAGATCACAATTTTAAAATTCTGATATTTATTGTCTGGAAAGCCAAATATGATCAACAATCAGTGTTTAAACCTTCGAAAGTAATGCAAATCACCCAAAACATTCAACATTTGACCACACCAGTTTCTTCGCTTTACAAAAGGAAGTTTGGTTGTAATCAAAGACTGTTAGAGCGTCGTCTGATCAAAGCGAGGAGTTTATGTGAAGTTCAGCTCGCTGTCGTCGGGCCTCTGACCGTAACTGTGCTGCTAAAGCATTCCTGTATACTCAAATCAAAAGTTGTTTTGGGAAAAGACCGACAAGAATTTCAGAGCAAATTTTTCTCCAAGTATGATCAATAATAGTAGTGATGCTTGCCTTGTTGCTATTAGTGTTATTAAGAATGTTGCACTACTAAAATTCATGTTTGTTCAGAAAGCTTCTTTTCCTATATTTGCATTATAGGCTTTTCATACATTTTAGGGCTGTCAATTTATTTTTTCGAATTTCGAATAGTCGTCGAATTTAAAATAAAAATCCACATTTTAGGTGTGCGTTAAGGAGGCAGCCTTATCAGTGGCACACAAGATGCGATGACGATGTAAGTGTCGTTGCGTTATAATGTATTTGTTATCCTGTCCAGCTGAAGCAAATAGATGCGGCGCTGCTGCGTTGTTCATTAAAAATATTGCGGAAAAAGAGAACATCAATGCGGAGAAGATCTTGTTTACGTCAAAACTGAAACCAAGCCGTTCACACAGAACGCATATTTCGATATTTCGCGCATTTTCTAGAGGGGCATCTATCACCTTTGCACTCACGTCTCGCACAAAAGAGCCGCGTGTTTAGAAAGCCATGTCAAATTAATGCAAGTTTAACTTTGAAAAAAAAAAAACATATCTCGAGTAGGGATTTAATCAGTCCCGGGGCTAAATTATTCAGAAGCGAGATCGCTCTCACGCGGAGGAGCTTCAGCACGCGCAACATGAAAGCCCTGTTTAATTATGATAGAGGAGAGAACTAAACATTTAAACATCTGCTTACACTTTAGGCCTGTGGCTGTTTATTAAGCTAATTTAATTTTTTTATTTCGATTTGGGCTTCTAAGGATTATACAAAAGAAGACATGAGGTAAAGCTATTAAAAACTAGCTGCGTTTCGTATTGCGCAACTTCTTTCCCTTCACAGCGGTGCACATTTATTCCTCCCTAAAACCCAAACTTAACGTCAGAATCAGCTCAATCGTTATAGCTTTAATAAGCATTAATCTATCATCACGAGACTTCGGGAATCCCTCTATGGGCACTAGCTAAATATTTTGCTCATTACGAGCGAGGTTATCTTCCATCTGGAAGCAGAGGATCGGTTGACAATTCAAAGCAGAAGCGGAGTTCAAGGCCTCCAGCCTCACCCTAAAACCGAGGGGTTAACGTCGGCCGGGCCGTAATGAACCGAGCGCTGATAAACTCAGGAAGAGCCGTGCTTCCTATGAAAATATTTATCATTCCAGAAACCTTTGGCTACAGAGGACTTTAGGAATTAATTAGTGTTTTCTTAAGAGGGGGCGTCTCAGGATGGGGAACTCTGGCCTCGCTTTGCCTCCTCGAGCAGGAATTGTGCAGCTTATTCACAATTTATTAGGGTTAGTAATCAGAACCATGACGAAAAAGAGAGCTCAGAATGTGACCTGATGTTATTATACACTGAAAACGAGAGCGTTAAATCAAACTTGCCCCTGTGCACATGAACTTTGATGTGCATCTAACATTTTCCGAAAATAATTGAAATAAGTCTGCATTTATGTCTGATTTCAGTCTAATTAATCTGCGATCTGACATATTCACAAAAGGCTTTGATTAAATTAATAAAAAATATCTGCATGCTTTAAAATGGAGCACTGCACATCCTCAAAATCTACATTGAGACACAGAGAATAAGAGATCTGACTCCATTTTCAAAGCATGTAAAATGTGAATGCAAAGGCAGAGGGGTTCATTTTTACTAATTCATTTTTTGTGATAGTCAAAAAGGTTTGAATTTGATTCTTTTAAAGTGTGAACAGGCTGGAAAGTGGCCACTTCAACTGGATTTGATTGAATTCAGTGGTACTGAACTGAATTTGGTTCTTTTAAAGAGGAATTGCACCAAACGCCAACACCAGATAAAAGTTCATCATATTACAATGTTTTTCAAAGTAATCACAATATGTCAAGTTACCAAAGACAAAAATAGTTGCACTGTATGTTCTGCAATGAGAAATATTATTTGTTATATCGTCGTCATGATAGAAAAACAAAATCTGCTGAGTTGCCGTGCATGAGTCAATATTTCTTGGACTTGTTTTGGTGTTGCAAAGTCATGGTGGAGGTAGAATCATTGCATTTGGGAAAGAAAGCACTGGCGTTTAGGATCAGTACTACATCTGCAACTGGTTTTGGATCTCAGTGTCTGATTCCTGATCTCTTCTGTGGACCTGGGTTGTTAATAATTTGGAATTGTGCAACAGTGACCTGCGTCTCTGCGTCTCATGAAACAAAGCGGTGAATGTATTGAGCAGGGGGTTGTGAGAGCTTCTCAAGGACGATGAATGCTTCTCTTTGAAAAATGCTTAGCAAGGCACCCTAAAATTACCTTATTAGCTTCCTGACTTTAAACATCGCTTCAGCGATTTCAGAGTAATCGTCCAGCTCTGTGAAATCCGGCATTGATTTCGTTCAACCAGCCAAATTTCATAAAAGAAAACTGCTCGTGTGAATAGACACGTATGCATAAACTAAGACATGAGAATAAAAATCATTACCAAGTGTGATTGTACTGAGTGAAGCAATGTAGATAAATTAAATGAAGAATGATAACAGAAAGTATTCTGTTCAAAGACCTTCTACACTATTAGGAAAATGATTCTGAATAGCACTAATTAAATTTTCTTATAATAGAAGGGGCCTTTTCCCGTCAAAAACTACTGCAGTTTAAAGGTCGGGTAGTGATCTGAACAAATATTTCACAGCATTTTAACCCAAAAGAATTAGTTCAAATCATGTTAGCATTTTAATCATGCTGAGCTTCCCATGATATAAGCCAAAAAAAAAAACTTTTACATTTCACCTTAGTTTTGATGGAAAAAGGCCCCAAAAGACAATCATTTATAATATTTTAAGTCTGCATAGCGTAAGATCGTCATTTTTTTCCTTTTGTGCATTTGGTCAGTGTGATGCTTCAGTCTCAGTCTAAAAATAGGTACTACATTAATACAAATTATTACAAATACAAAATAGGTATCTACCTGATTTGGAGCACTAATATTTCACTTAACAACTAAATGACTTTCAAATAAATCTTTGATTCTAGCTGTATTCAAATTATAGTACTTCTAATTCTGTTTGCATAAAATGTTTTGTTTATTACATTTGTCTAAACTATGACTGGCAAATTATTATTATTACTTTGTGTTTGGAATCCAGTACGCAAAAAAAAAAACGCATCTGAAGAACCTGCAATGATACATCCAGATTTTTTTTCTTCTATCTATTAAATTGATTTTACCCTAGATTGACAAATATAGTTCTTTGTATAGCAGAAAGTTCTGAAGCTAGTAACTATTCAATAGCCTCATCTTCATTTTTAAGAGTATGAACTGAATAATCTTAACTATAATCTTCAATTCAGTTCAAACTATAGCATGATTAAACTTAGGCATTTTTATATTGTTTGATTGAAGTGTTATGCAAAATGTAATACCAATACAAACAATAATAAAAATGTGTCTTACATGAAACAGAAACACTCAATGCACTGTATACAGTAGGCCTTGTTTTATTTTATCTGCACTCTTTTAAAAAGAGGGTTACAGGGTTCGTGAATTTCTATATGGTTCTAAAAAATAGTGATTTTTCTTTATTGGTTCTTCAGAGCAGTGTTTAGGTTTCTTTTAATGCACAAGGAAGGGAAAAGAATAAAAAGCATCTCCCATGACATACCACTATAACACAATTTTGTTCCTAAATTAAACTTTTTTTTATTTTTTATTTAGATATCTGCATCTTTAACCATCCTTTAAACCTCCTCAAAATGTTAACAAACGCGTCCTCCTGCACTTTCCTCGTTTTAAGAGATTTTCTAACGACATAACTCACAGTATGAAGGATAAATAATGCATTATATTATAAAGACAGGAAATATTAGCGGGTCGTAAGACAAGATCAGTGAGGAAATGATGCACTCACCATGTCTGAAGTAAAGCAAATGAAAAATCAGCTGTAAGTTCAGCCAAGTTTCCTCTCCATCCTGCGGGTAGTGCGTTGATCAAAGCGCCGGCAGACGGATATAATGTCGCATCCCGCCGCTGCGTTACATTCGAATTTTGAAATTTGGAACGATCCGGCTGCGCGCGCTGTGATCGAGAGCTCTGCCGCGTGTGTCTCGCTCCCTGAGTGTGTGGTGTGTGGCGCACTCGAGTGCGCACTAATGTGAAGAAACGTTCAATAAATGAGCGACCTGAAGTTCCTCCTCCTACTGCTCCAGTCCTCAACGCGCGCGTGTAGCTCCACCACAATGACCATCCTGCTCTGTGTGCAGGCGCACGCTCATTTATCTATGGATGCCTATGCTAAGTTTTAAAAATGTACAAATACATTCCCTTTTATTATGAGGAGTAAAGCTAGTTTCCTTTGAAAATCAGTGACAGTTTGTTTTCAAAGTATAATTTCAAAAGCGGTTAAAGGATAGATAGAAGGATAAATCATCATCATATCGTTATCAACAGGAATGTCCTCAGGTATTACAGTATGTGTGTACATTTCATTTTCATTTGCATTAGAAGGGTAGTGGTGTTTCATTATATACTCATTCATGTTCATCATAGGCATACTTGAATGTAAATATAACTTGATTTTGTATTTCATTATGAAACACAAAATTTGATAGTGACTCTCAATTAAAAATTGCATTCTATATAAAATATATATTGTCATTGGAACCTAACCTACATGTGGATGTTGCATGAATAAAAAGTCAGAATTGGAAGATATAAACTCTGAATTTGACAAAAAATGTAGAATTCTGATTTTATACCTCACGCAATTCTGTGTTTATAAAGACATTTCTTTATAAATTAATAACCAATTAATTTAATTACCTTTTTAAAATTATTTTATTCCCTGGAGGATACAGGCTTCCATAAGATGTTGTGTGTTTTTAAGAAAATTGATTAAAAAAAATGTATTAACTTTGTTGCAGTTATTATGTTAGGTAAACAATAGGTGAAGCAAACAAAATATTCAGTCTAATCAAGTTGTTAATGACATTTCCTCTTTCTTTTACTGACGAGTTTCCCAGTACATACCAGATTTGTGAGGTGAGTCTGAACTAGTTTACAAGGCTTGTAAATAATCTGATAAGAGATTTGTGTGAGAGTCTCAAACAGCAAATGCCTTAAAGCTTGTGTTGTTATGTGTCGTACGTTTATTCTCTCAGCAGTTCTCACAAAGCTGATGTTTGATTGAAGCATCTCAAAATACAAATGGGAGACGGGGGCTAGTTGTCACACAGGAAGTTGTCACAAGCACCTTGAATCAAATGTCTAATTGTACAAATGCTGGTTTTAACAATCAGTGGTTGTCTATGCTGGGTTCAAACACTTACTAGTTAGTGATATTTTGTGTCTGAACTGTTCAATAGCTTTTTTGCAGTTAAGAGTTTAAGTTTTGTGTCTGTGGGTTTCAAAAATAAACTGACATAAAAAGTGTGACAACTAGCCCTGGTCTGTCTATTATTGCAATTAAAATGAAAGACATCAGATATCAGATTGTGGTGCATGTAGTTGTAGCAACACTCTACATCTGGGGGTCAAATCAAGTTCACACTTTGTTAATGTTAAAAGAAACATTACAACAGTGACCATCATCTGGTTACAATAAGCAGTGATTCAGATGTGTGTGTGATATGCTAGTGGATTTGATTTATTTCCAGAGATGGCAACAGTCTGGCTGCCGAGACAGAAAGGTAGAAAGGGTCTGAATGCAGGAGAGCGAGAGCGCGGATGAGGAAAAATCTGGTAACCTTACCTATGACTGTAGTTAAGTAACCCAGAAACGAATTTGTCTGGCCGTGATTCATTTTGCGAGGAGGGTGGCCGATCTCCACGCTTTCTGTGGAATGTGCAGCTAAAGAAGAAAATAAAAGCAGCCATTGTCTTTATCTTTATTTCTCTCTTGGAGTTTTGTTGAGCCGGTCAAACACGCTGTGAACAGCAAGAGATCAGGGAGAGTTTCCTCTCAATTCAGTTCTGTCTACCATCCCTCACGAGCAAAGAACTAGAACCCATTTCCAAAACATCATGTAAATATTCCCCAAAAGAGATGAAGCTCGTTTCTATTTAAGTCTGCATTCAGCTGATGCCAATACTAATATTAAAACCACGATGCGGTAGTGAATATATTTAGGGGAAAAACTGAGCATCACATTTCAACTGCTCATATTTTAATGAAATCTTTAACACTAAGCGATAAAGTTTAGTGTTTGCGTCGTCCTGTAGCGTTTGTACTCCAGACATACAGTAATCGTGCTGTTACTTTACCAATATGTGACTCTTTCACCTCGTTTCCAGATGATTTTCACCTTGAGGACACTTTCGACTTTTGAGACAGCCACTTAGCAACTGGAACACCTTAGCAACTGCCTGGAAATGCCCTAACATCCTAAAAAAGACTCAGAACACCTTAGGCACCACACACTGTACAAATCCCAACCACTCACTACACCCTAGCAACCACTTGCTTAAAACTACACTGAACAACTAAACACATAGAAATGCACCAACAACCTCTTAGCACACCTTGGCAACTGCATAGCACCAACCTAGCAACCGCATAGTAACAAACCACTCAGAAGACCTTAGCAAACTTTAGCAGTCTTAGCAACCACAGCAAGACCTTAGCAATCTTAGAGACCACATAGGAACATGGTAAAAAAAAAAAAACACTCAGAACAGCAGCAGCCACATAGCAATGCCCTAGCAACTGCATAACAACATGCTAAAAACCACTTAGAACACATTTGAAACCGCATAGCAACTGGACAAACAGCCTCTTAGGAGACCATAAAAACTGCATAGCAACACCCCGGCAACCAGACAGCAACAAACTACAATCCACTCAGAAGACCTTAGCAACCGCATAGCAATACCCTAGCATAGCAATGCTTAACAAAATACTTAGGACACCAAAGCAAGCACAGTACAATGTCTACGCAGCCTAGAAATTACATAGCAACATGTTACAATTCACCCAGAACACCTAAGCAACTACATAGCAACACCCAAGAAACTGCATAACAAAATACTATAGCAACCGCATTGCAATGTCTTAGCAACCACTCAGAACAACCTAGAAACTGCATAACAATTTGTTAAAAACTACTCACAATGCCTTAGCAACCACATAGCAACACTCTAGCAACTGCATAACTAAATACTGTAGCAATTGCATTGCAATGTCTTAGCAACCACCCATAAAAACCTTTAAACTGCCTAGCAACATGCTACAATCCACCCAGAACACCTTAGCAACCATATAGCAACACCCTAGCAACTGCAAAACTAAATACTAAAGCAATTGCATTGCAATGTCTTAGCAACCATCCAGAACAACCATTATACTGCCAGGCAACATGCTACAATCCACCCAGAACACTTTAGCAACCACATAGCAGCACCCTAGCAACTGCAAAACAAAATACTATAGCAACTGTGTTGCAGTGTCTTAGCAACCACCCAGAACAACCTCAGAACTGCCTAACAACATGCTACAATCCACCCAGAACACTTTAGCAACCACATAGCAACACCCTAGCAACCGCTAAACACAATACTATAGTAACCACATTTCTGTGTCTTAGCAACCACCCAGAACAACCTCGAAACTGCCTAGCAACATACTACAATCCACCCAGAACACTTTAGCAACCACATAGCAACCCCCTAGCATCATGACGGTGGGTTTTGCACAAGACTGCAGTCGGTCATAAAGCAGATTTCTTTTAATGTACTCGAGTCTCGGTGCGGCACCAATAAACACAGTAGAGCCCTTCCCAGCACTAATAAACTCTCGGTCTGTGGTGGTTCTGTGAGTAGTTCAGCTAACCCGTCACACACCGACCGCTCGTCTCTCAGCGCCCCACCAGTGGCCCTCTTGTCCGTGGAATGTGGAAATCATTTCCCCCTTAATTTTATAATGGAGGTGGAGGGGCGGCCTCCCTTTGGTTCAATTTTCACCAACACCGTAAAACACAGCGGTCCTAAGAGCAGCGCCGACATCTGTTTTTTCCATCGCCAGGACTTTAATGATCAGGTAATAAAAGTTTAATTTGACAGAAATTACAACAGATGTTTCAGCCGATAAAGTTCAGATAGAAGCGATCTCTCCGGAGACCCCGCTGACCCGACAGGCCCACCTTCACTACATACCTCCGCAACAAAAACCACTGCAGTCACATCCAGTTTACTTCCACTTTCCAAAATAGTGATTTTTGCATGTTTGTTTTTTAGCTTTGGAGTTTAAAGGGATAGTTCACCCAAAAATGAAATTCTGTCATTATTTACTCGCCCTCCATTTGTTACAAACCATTCTTTCCTCTGTTAAACACTCAAAAAAGATATTCTGAAGAATGCTGGTAACCAAACAGTTGACGGTAGCCATTGACTTCCATAATATTTTTTTTTTTCCATACTATGAAAGTCAATGGCTGCCGTCAACTGTTTGGTTACTACGGTGGCCCAGCAGTGCACAACACAATGAAATCTCCACAACACAACAGAAACAAGACGCAACACAACGAAATGTATTTCCTTCAAATGCCTGCAAGAATGATCACAGTGTGCAGCGTCGTGAACACGTTGCTGTAACATTTTAGCATTGCATTGCTAAATGTTTACAATGTGATGCTAAAATGTTACAGCAAATTGTTCAGGAACAGAAAATTATTTACAAACTAAACAATGCAAACCTCATTTAATATATTGATACACTGTGCACATTTACAGAAACTTGCACGCTGTGATTTGGGTTTGCACTGCTGTTACTCTGAAGAATGGCTTCATAAGCCTTGAAAAATATCATTGTGAAACATTTCTTAACCTAGAGTTTAAAATGCTCTTGTAATGGGATTAAAGGAGTAGCTCTCCCAAAGACGAAAATTTGCTGACAATCTATTCAAATTTGACATTACATCACTACAGTGAATGGGTGCCGTCAGAATGAGAGTCCAAACAGCTGATTAAAACATCACAATAATCCACAAGTAATCCACACCACTCCAGTCCATCAGTTAATGTCTTATGAAGCGAAAAGCTTCAAATTTGTCATTAATATGTTTTAACTTCAAACTGTTGCTTCCGGCTATAATGTGAGTCCATAATCCATAATATTGCTTCCTCCAGTGAAAAAGTAATCTGGTCTGAATCAGCAGAGAAATCTGCACAGATCAAACACTGTTTACAAGCAAAAACAGTTCTAACCCAATATGTGGATAGATTTTGATGTGAAAGACAACAGTGGATGGATATTTTCATGGACATTCTGATGGCAGATCCATTGGTGAGTAAGTGAAGTAATGCTAAATTTCTCCAAATCTGTTCCCATGAACTCATCTACATTTTGGATGGCTTGAGGCTGAGTACATGATCAGCAAATTTTCATTTTTGGGTGAACTGTTCATTTAGGAAATGTATTTTTCTCAGAAATCTGAGTGAAAGGTGTGTACAAATCTTCCGGTATGTGCAGCTTAAAAACAACTGAAGAAATGTTTTTGTCAAATATGCAGTGATTCAAGAGTGCCTTGCAGGAAGGTATTTGATACAAACAGCACTATTATCCCATGAACTAGTATTCAGTCAGGTCTTGTCGACTGATGTGAAAATGCCATTCTGGAATGAGTGAAACATCGCGAAAAACAAGGACACCCACAACAGACAGTAATGACGCAGACCTGAAGAAATGATGAAAATTAAAACCTTAATCAGTGTCAGACGTCAATTTTAACTTTTGTTAGGCCTTCAAGTGGATTTATTGGCATGCTACATAACTGTACATTGCCAAAGTTTTATTAATATTACATATGTTTTCAGTAGTTTTGGGACTTTTTTCTTTAATGTTGAGAATTTAGTTTTTTAAATGTACATGAATGTATAAAAGAATGTCCTGTCTTTTTCATTTTCACCATTTTTAATCACATTTTGTATCACACATAGTGTCTTCACTAAATGTTTTTAAACAGCACTGCAGAGTGACAAAGTCATTTTTAAAAGCCCAAATGATCCAAATGAAGTAATAGTAGCATGCACAATAATTTTAAAAGAGCAAAATGCTGGTTAATGTTCTTTTAACATTGCCAGAATGTTCTGAGAACGTTCCCTGTTAGCTGGTTCAGTGTTCTTCATGGGAAACACAAAAGGTGAAGTTATATAAAAACACTTCATTATACAAGACTGGAAGTTGCCAGAACTTCACCGTAAAAAATATGGTAGCAACATTTTAGGTTTTACAGACTTAACTTAAATTCACAATAAAATACCATATTTCATTAACTGATGTAATGTTAAAAACCAAACATATTGAAGTACTAATATCTGTTTTGAACCATTGTAATGCACTGATAACCACCAAAAACTGGTGGTGATTAGAAAGTCACATGATGAACCAAAGCTCATCACTAACAGCTTTTCTATGAGCTGAGAAGGGCAATACTTATATATAGAAGGTGCACACTAAACACTAAACCCCATCATGGTGACACACATGATACTGAAATAATGCAATAAACATTAATTTAACAACATTAGATGTAAGATTAAACCCTAATGTAAACAGTATGGAAACTTACTGTTAACCAGTTAACAGGTTTTTACTGTAGAATTTTTACAGTCTTTTACTGTTAAAATCACGATAATTTTTTACAGTGTACGTCTATGGACAAACGTGACAGAGGATGTGTTTTGCTGAGCCCCACGCACACACACATCCAGTCACGTTGCATGAAACTTCATAATATAATAGTATAATGGAGACAGTAAAACGTGCATTAGTCACGGCTGCTCCTTTAAGAGCAAAATATAAAAAAAATCCAGTACATGAGCCCTGGGGGTCAGGTGCATTTTGACTGCCGTGGGAACCACAAAATGAAATGTGTGAACGTATCTGTCTAACCTCTGGGGCTGGGCTGGGAAAAGAGAAGAGACGCGCTGTGAAAGACACACACTCGCACTTTCACACAGTCCTGATCTGTCGGAAAGCATTCAGACTACTCGTGGCCCGGCTTTATTATAAATCATCTGTGGCCTGTTCATTTCAACAGGCCAGAACAAGTGCCAATCAAATGTTGTCAAAAAAAAAAAAAAGACACTGCATGTGCAACAGAATATAAATGCTTAAAACATCTAAAGGACTAAAAAAAAAAGGATTTACAGTCATTTTTATTATTAATATTATTTTAATTGCATTATTTAATTGTTGCAAATAGATATATACACTGCATCTAAAACTATATTAAAAGAATATTCATTCAAAGTTATCTGACTCTGCTTTTAAAGGGTTAGTTCACCCAAAAATGAAAATTCTGTCATTAATTACTCACCCTCATGTTGTTCTAAACCCGTAATACCTTTGTTCATCTTCGGAACATAAATTAAGACATTTTTCTTTTCTGAGAGCTCTCTGACCCTCCCATAGACAGCAATGTAATTACCACGATCAAGGTCCAGAAACGTAGCAAGGAGATCGGTAAAATAATCCACGTGACATCAAGGGTTCAACCGTAATTTTACGAACAGCATACACTGTTTATGTTCAGTGGATACTCACCAAAATAGCGCTAGGGTGACGCAGAGGAGACGAATTGTTGAATAAAATCGTTATTTCTGTTTTCTTTGCGTACAAAAAGTATTCTCGTAGCTTCGTAAAATTACGGTTGAACCCCTGATGTCACATGGATTATTTTACCGATCTCCTTGCTACGTTTCTGGACCTTGATCGTGGTAATTACAACTACAAAATGATCAAATGAATGTTCTCTTAATATTTGCGTAACAAATAAATAAATACATGCATACATACATAAATAAAATTTGATAATGCTTTACTTGAAGTTTTTACATATACATTTAAATGCTTGAAATATATAATTTATATGATATGAATTATTTAATATATATATTCTATTTATTAAAAATGTATATATTGATTTACAATATATAACACACCATCACCTATATATATATATATATACATTTAGATTTATATGCATTATATAGTAATAGTATACAAATGTATAATAAATATAAATGTTTTTAATGCATTGAAAACATCTCTTGAATAATGTAAACAGTGTTATTGTCACGATCTCTAGCTGGAGTGCCCGTGAGCTTCGCTAGAGTGCACTCCATCAAAGACTTCATTTCCCATAATCCTTTGCCCGGACTCATCAACACTCACTGTTTGCACCTGTGTCTCATTTACCCTGTCTGCTCACCCTATATAAGTCTGGTTTAGTTTGTCATTCTTTGCGAAGTCTTGTAAGTGTTACACTGCATCTCTGAGCGGTTCTTCTGTTTATATGTATCTTGGTTTTTGCACTCTTAGCCTGTGTTCTGGATTACCCTTTTGCCTGTGTTCTCTGCCTTGTTGTTTAGTCGGACTGATTGCCTGTGTGTTGACCCTTGCCTGCTGTCTGATTTTGATTCTGGACTTTCCTAATAAACACTGCATTTGGATCCTCACTCAGTCTCAGAGCAGCTCCGTAACAGATTATAATACTTATGTATTCATTGTTACACCTTTAGAATCATAATTAATTAGAGTAAATGACAGACAACCTATTTCAGGTGTAACAAGAAATCTGCTAGTATTTTATTGTATTTCACTTAGTTACAAAGTTATTTATGAAGATATATGACGTACATTATTAATAACTTTATAATTCGTCATGTTTATCAATTTTTTTAAAAACATTTAAAAACGTTTTTGATCATTCAGAGAACACTCAGAAATAACATTTTCATAACTTAATGGGAATGTTAGTAAAATGTTCTTAGAACATATTTTTTGTTAGTTGGGGAAGCTGTACAAGAGGGTGCATAAATGATGACGGAATTGTTATTTTGTGTGTCTGTGGATGTATCTGTATCCTCCCTCGGGCAGAGGCGACTGTTAGGAAATGAATAGAGGCTGTTCTCAAAAGCTTTGTGTTTCTGTTTGTTTGTCCCTCTGTAAGCTGGGTGTAGGTAGGAGGGTCTCTGAGAACGCTGGCGTTTCGCATGGCCACAGGCGCTGAAGCATTGTTAACCAAACAATACAGTGTAATATGCTGATTTCTTATTTTTATCAATGTTGAATATAGATAGATAGATATAGATGTAGATAAATATATAAGTGCTATTACACAGTGCATATATATATATATATATATATATATAATATGATATTTATTTCATTTTATAGCATATTTCATATTTTATTTATTTTACTTTATTTTATTTTATTTACAGAAGATTTGGAGTTCTCCGTAATATTACATTTAATTATCAACTTGCCAGATTATCATAATTGATTATGAGTTATCAGTTTGATTTTTGATGATTAACTCTCAAATATTTCTAATAAAATTCCTAAAAAGAACCAAAACTAGACACTTGAGACAATAAGTGTAATCTAGTAAGAGTACAGAGCTGTAAAATGAATGTAGAGTCATCTGATAGAAATGTTTGAGTTCGTTGGACTCAATCTGAGTTTCAGTGCTGATCAATGCCAAATATTTCACTCAAAATTCAAAATAATTTTAGCCCCTATCAATACTGAAGCTACTAACGGTGATCTTTGGCACAGCATCCTTATGGCGTATCAATAATCTGAATGCGCTAATAGAAAGACTTGGACACTTTAAACCTTTTAACTAGTCCTGTAATTAAGTTAGCCTGATTACAGTGCCATGAATGACAACAGTTGCCTTCCCAACAGCAGAGCAGGCCTGCAACTGAAACTTGCGGGTAAACCTTGATTTAAGAGCTCGCAATCTATTCACAGAAATACTGTTATTCAATACGCTGAAAAACAGGAGCGAACGCAACAAACATGTAATGCTACTCCATTTGAATATCGGATAAATGTTAAGATAAAGTGTTGGTGCATTTGTATGCTGAACAGTTAGATCACATGGAAAGTTCGAATATTTTATTTTTTATTTTCTATTGCATTGTATTTTATTTTATTTATTATACGTTATAATAGTCAGTTTGATTTTTGATTCATTTTAAAATGTCTATTTTTTATTCATTTATTATATTATATATTAAATTATTATATTATAAATTAGATATAATTATGTATATGTATATATATATAATAATAAAATGATTTTTATTGCATTAATTATGCCTTGTAATGCACCTTATAATGCATTCTATGATCTCATTAATAATTGTAACCA
>NW_015552615.1:1273139-1299022 GCF_001515605.1 Sinocyclocheilus anshuiensis | reverse complement strand
TTATTGATAAGTTATTGGATTCCTATCAGCTTTGGGGAATTATTAATAATAGATTACCCATCTGGCAGCTGGAAACAGATGTAAACCTGGACATTTGTTAACAATCTCTCAGCCCTTCAATATGAATCACATCAAAGGGAGGAGAAAATGCTTCTCTTAAAACGTATTTTCAATGTCAGTAGCCGTGCTTCCAATAAAACCATATTCTGGTGCTAATTCGTCTGTCACTTACTTCTTCTGACTTTTATCAATTTAATTAAGCAATCATCAGAATTGAAAAATATACTCAATTTCACATATAACAATATATATTCAAAAAATAACTTTAGCATAACTTATATTTAGCTAACTTTCTTTCAATTTCAGTAGGCTGAATCACTATTAGATCACCATTACAAATTATTTATTTGATTCTCAAGATATGTGTAATAATAATAAAAAATGATATTTATTTTTTATGTATTATATATTATATATAATTTATAAATGATAAATGAGTTATTAAATTATATTATTATTATTATTTATTACAATATTTATTTGTATATTTCTGTGCTATTATAATAATAAAAAAAATATTTTTTAATTTTAAAAATGTAGTAGATGTGTAACATTTAAGTCTGAGTCTGACAAATGTTAACATTTCCCTCTTTCTTTATAAATGACAATGAGATGTTTGACTGCTCTCATTAAATCTTCTGTGTGAGGGTTGATGGCGTTTATAAAACGTGTGGTAAACCAAAGAACAAAGGAAAAATCTTAAAATAAGATAAGCTGACTTTAAAGAAATCATAAATCGTGTTGGAGTTGTGTTGGTCATGGCAGTCTTGTTCTAATTACATGTGGTTTGACAGGCGTTCCAGCATCTTCCCCTCACACACACACACACACACACACACACTCACTCACTCACTCACTCACTCACTCACACACACACACACACACACACACACACATAAAGTCACAGAGCGTGACCGCAGCTCCACTGGAGACACATGCCCTGTTAAAGCTCAAAGGACAAACCGTGTTTAAACATGGAGCTCAGAAACTACACCCCTGCCCTGACTGTACTGTCTGACTATACATTTTGTACATGTATGGACTAATTTACCCATCATAGTTTTTGTTATATACACTTTCAGACAAAATGGTACAAAAGCTGTATTTGTACACATTTGTCCACATTTGTCCACATCCCAATCTTTTATTTGGGATCGTTTGTACAGTATCTGAAGGAGTAGGTATGATTTGGAAAATAAAGTGAGCACTTTTACGGTATTTTATTACGTTCATTTTCTCCATAGGAATTACAAAACAAACAAACAAACCCACAATAAAAAGTTTTAGGTCTTTAACCAAACCAATCAGCTGAATCGCAATCTTAAAAACTTTAATTTGAATCAAAAAAGTATATGAAATTACAATAAAAAAGACAAAGAAAGTTTTTACATTATTTTACATTCATATTTTACAATTGAATGAACTCCTCCTCTTCACATCATGTATTGTTGATGACATAATCAAATTAAAACCATGATACAATATAAAACTATTGACTTATTTTTTTAAGTTTATTTATAAATTTAAAAAAAATGTTTTTTTATAAATGTATAATTTTATCAAATGAATCAGTTATAATTATTAAGTGAATTTATAACTAAAACAATAACAAATATCTGCCAGAATTTTGCATGAAGTAAATGCATTGATTTAAAATATTTAGATATTTGTACTGTAAATAAAGTAAAAAATATTGAGCAAGAAAATATTTTTTGCCATGTGCACTGGGAATTTGGTGATTCCAACGTTTTTAAGTATTTAAGATGAAATACATTGACTTGTGTCTTCTGCATAAGCGTGTATCATCATTTAATAACCTCAGAGCTCATGGTTGAGTTCTTTATGGAGACAATGAATGGGAGTTTCACTTTGGGAACTCTGTCATGCTCTAAATACAGACAGAAGAATTTATAATGCAAACTGCAGGTGAAAGTGATGAGAAAGAAAGTACCTGACACAGGTTCTCATGTGTGCAGGCATTGAAAAGCCTCAGTGGGAGGAGTTTTCACATAGGTTTGAGTGACAAGCGAAGGCCAGAGAGAGAGAGAGGCAGAGTTTGGGAAATCTTCAGCCTAAGAGCCAGTTGGCGAACAGGAGAGGAAATGCACAGAATGTCTTTTTCTTTTGTTGTTCTCACACCTTCGGATTCTCTCGTCACCCCGGGCGTTGAGAAGCGTCGAACACCCCCGCTCACCTGCCCTGCCCTCCCTTGTGTGTGAGAACAAAAATAGGCTAAGGTCTCTGTCTTTCCCCCTTCCTTGAGTTTCTCTCAGGCTCGCGCCAAAACCACCTGAGGTGCGCTTCTTTATAAGACACTGTCAGAAATCAACTTACTCCCCTGACTCTCTCCAATCCGCTTTTAAGATCAATATTACTGCTTTAGGCTAATGACCTCCACGTGGCCTTTCACCCCCACTGACCCACGGTTCTGACATATTCACTAGTATTGACAATATTAGATTTGCTCCTAAACCTATGAGCTGCATACTTACTATAAGGCATTATATGTGCTTTCCAACATGAAGGCGGTCCCAAAAAATATATATTTTTTAAATATATTTTAATATTTTTTTTTATAATTTGTATTGATAACTATTTATGGAAGCCCATTTCCAACATGGAACGGAATCAAACTTCAATAAAAAAAAATATTTTTTTATTTCATGGACAAAACAAAACAAAACAAAACAAAAAAAGAATTGCAAGATAAAAACTCAGAATTCTGAGCAATTTTGAGAAAAAATAGCTATTCCATATTAAAACCAGAATAATTCTATGGCAATATTGTATGTAGTGTTAATATTGATCATTAATTTCATTCACTTTCAAAGAAGTACCAATTAAAAAGTTAATATTTAAATAAAATAGTTTAATTAAAAATATCTAAAATAGTAATGAATCAATTAATAATAATTGAATTATAATAAATCACAACCCATTATTTGTATGTGCTATGTATTTTATATGATTTATATACTGTTATAGTTTTAATATTGTGATTTTTTATATTTTCACTATTCATTCTAATTTTGGTTTTAGTGTTATGTTCTTTTGTCATTTTTATTAGTTTTTTATATTCCTGTTTAGCTTTATTTTTATTTTGTTTCTAGTTTTTAGCAATTCAATTGATTTTAGTCATTTTAGTAATTCGACTTTACATTTTTATTTCAGGCACAGTAGTAGCTAAGGCAACTTTTTTCTATTTTTTGTTTTTACATTTTTAATAGTTTTTTTATTTGACGTTTTTCATCTAATATATATGTTTCTTTATTTCAGCTTTATTTAAAAAAATTATTTGAATAGTTTTATTTGGGTTAACAACAACAGTAACACTACTGAGTATTGTAATGTTTATCTTGCAACTACTGCAAAAAATTACGAGTTTCCTACTTAGGATGCCCCCTTAGAAGGTACAATAGCGGTATATATATAGTAACTAGTATTTTTCATGTTTCCCACTGAAAACAAGTCTTGTTATATTACAGTTTCTGTTTCAAGTGGTGGAAAATACTGATTAGAACTGATTTTTTTGTCTCTGACTGACGTTACCACAGCAGACGCTGGACTATAAGCGCGTTTTCATTCTGATGAGCTCACAAAGGGAGTGCCCTTGCCTTTCTGGCTTCACAGTGAATTTAATTTCCTCAATAAAGGCGGCTTTTTTCATATTTTGCTCCAGACATAACAATAAGTCGTTACTGTATGAGTTCAATCAGGTCCAAACCATCAAAACAACTTTTAATTGCTTGCCACACGAAGCGGCTGGTGGACGCAGTCTGAATGACCTCTCGACTGCAGTTCACAGCTAGTAAAGCTTTGTTTTCCAGAGTGTTAAGGGTTTGATGAACTCGAAAGAGACCAGTGTTTTTTGTCCTCCTCCAAAATGAGCAAAAATCTGAGACAGTGCAGAGATTATGTGGATTTAAGAGAGAAAGAAAGACAGAAAAACAGAGGTTTCAGGGTGGAGTGTTATCATCTCAGTGGAGATGTTTATTCAGTTCAAGCCCTGAGATGGAGAAAGACCTGAATTCTGGGTGGTTGTTGAAGAAAACAAAGGTTTTTGATGTTTACTATCCTTTGGACTCATGCGGATATAACTGAACAATCTTTTACTGCACACTTCTTTTCCATTGCACTTTTTACTGTCAATTTGCCCCAAAACAGTATTTTTGAGCATCTTTGTTTTAGTTGTGGTTGATGTTGACTAGTAGGCTACTCCTATTCTCCTCCTCCTCCTCCTCCTCCTCGGGTGACCATCATTATGTCCAGAAGAAAACTTCGGGGAATTTCCCCATTGTTATGCTGTCATACACAGAATACTGTCCGTGTCCCAAACACACAAAAGATGTTTTACGACACGAGCGACTGGGAAAATACCCACAGGAAAGAACAATCACACATGAGGTTCTGTAATATCGCAGCCGTTTCGTCTAGACAGCAATGAGATTCAATGGAGAACAAATGGAGACTTGATTCTCAGATGGGTTTTTTTAATGAGAAAAAGTCTCATATGTATCTCCTTTTAAGTTTCAGATCTCAACAATGTGCTCAGATTTGTCAAGATACCAAATTCTGCAATAGATCTCAATATGATATTCATAAATCTTCATTTTATTGCTCTCTTTCATATCTCGCTTTTCATCCTCAATAACGCAGAATTGTGGCTCATCGTGCGAAATATCAGCGGTTGAAGTCAAGTGAAAAGGAGCTCAGTCTGGTTTAGGTCTGTTATATTGTGTTACAATGTTTTCCAGGTTTAAATGCTCTTGTTAATCACAGCAGCTGTACGTCGCGTGAAACGTTCAGCTTTACATGTCACTGTCAAAACAACTTATTGTCAGACAAGACCAACAGAAACATCAGACTTCTCATCGTGCCTTTTTTCTGTAACAACATTTAAATGTCCTTAAAACAAGATCAACTTACTTGAGAAGTAAATCTACATGAGAGATATAGAACTTTCAGAGACTCTTCGATTTAAAGGGCCAGTTCACTCAAAAATAACAATTCTGTGATCAGTTACTCACCCGCATGTTGATCCAAACCGGTATGACTTTCTTTCTTCTGTGGAAAATCAGTGGGCGCCAGTGTTGTTTCATTGTATGAGCAAAAACTCTTGACTGATTTTGTGACTGAATACTAAAACAAGGTTTGTGCTTCACTAGCAAAAAATATCACAGTGGCACCATGTCTTTTGAAGATGTACCATAGTAATTGCATATTTCTTTTGACGTAAGTGTGACTATTTTAGACATGTACTATGGTGCCATGTATCATAACATAGGCTATATGTGACCCTGGACCACAAAACCAGTCATAAATTTAATTTTAAAATTAAGATTGATACATCCTTTGAAAGCTGAATAAATAAGCTTTCCATTGATGTATGGTTTGTTAGGATAGGACAATATTTGGCCGAGATGCAACTATTTGAAAATGTGGAATCTGAGGGTGCAAAAAAAAAATTCTAAATATTGAGAAATTTGCCTTTGAAGTTGTCCAAATGAAGTTCTTAGCAATGCATATTACTAATCAAAAATTAAGTTTTGATATAATTATGGTAGAAAATTTACAAAATATCTTCATGGAACATGATCTTTACCATTATATCCTAATGATTTTTTCAATGTATTTCTGGCTATTGATACAAATACAGTATATCCGTGCGATTGGTTTGTGATCCAGGGTCACATATTAGGGCTGTCAATAGATTACAGTTTTTAATCGCGATTAATCGCGATTAATTATGCAATTTCACGTGATTCAGTAATTTATTTGTGTTAATTGCGTTAAATTATTTATAACTCATTAATAATTTTAAATTAATCACATGCATTAATGTCTTAACGTTGACAGCCTGTACTTTACACTGAAAAAAAAAAGAAATTTGTAATCATGAAGTGTCATGGTTTATATCAAAGTGTTGTCATGTGATTTTGTTATTCATTTAAATGTTCTAAAAGGATATTCATTTATTTTACAAGAAAAAACACCTGTCACACCAAAGACCAAGTAATTGCCGTTCTGATGATTTGACTTCCTCTTGAAAAAATGAAAAAATAAAATAAAATAATAATAAACCGAAAAGGCAAACACGAGCGTGGTAAAAGGCATCACTTCCACAAACACAAAAACAAGACTGACAGGATGAGGAAGAGACCAGAGGGGATGAAGAAACATATCAGAACGGTATTTGGCAAAGCAGCTCTTAAGTAAAGCAAACACGGTCCGTCTGAGCAGAACCAGCTGTGGAGAGCGAGCGCTGGCATCTGGAGCAGAATAAAACACCGCGTAATAGAAATAATAACCGGCAGGGTCTTCCATAAAGCCTCTGGTAAGGAACTCCAGTCTTGTAAGAGCCTTCCATGCGGCCCATGTCACCACCCTGACACAGGGCATGATGGGATGAACGTACCCCAGTTCTGCCAAACGCACCGCTCGGGTAAAGTCGCCATGTTGGGTTTGGCGCAGCGCCCTTGAAGTCAGCGCCTCGGCGCTCCGCAATCTGGGCACAGGACTCCCGTATGGCACGGAAAAGCTCGCTCGCTCCATCACGGTGAGCGCCAAACCACGGCTGTTTCTCTGCCTCTTGCTTCAGGGCTGTTATGTTCCCGTTTATCCTCCTTACTGCACGATCACTCTCCTCTTTCACCGCTCACCTCCATTTATTCTGTCTCTCTCAGATAAACAAGCAGGTAAAATTCTCTAAATTCAGACTGAAATATGCCCAAATAACAAGATTATTTAATCTCATATAAAAGTTTACCATGGTAACTGTGGTTTCCACCAAAATAGCAGTTACTGATAAACCATAATAAATACATTTGGGATTTCTTTCACTGTGTAAGTAGCTTCCAGAATCTTTGTGGAAATTACAGTATGTTCAACTTTGTACAATTTGAATGGATCTTTCCAAAAAGTACTATGGCAGTACCATGGTATAGTGATGTATCAAATGATCATACTATGGTATTTTGAAATATACAGTGGTTTTTTATCATATGGTACTGAATACAATGGTACATTTCAAAAATACCATGTTAGTACCACAGCACTATTTGGTACTTGGAAAAATAATGTATTTTATGACATGTACCATGGGTTTTTGGCAGTACATTGGAGTGCTATGGTACATGTATTTCAGTACCACAGTAAAGTACCATGGTATGAGCATGTCTGACATCTGATATCATTACTATTCTGTAATACCACTACTTACAAAAAGTACCATGCTGTTGAGGTATTTTGGACATTCACTATGGTACTGGCATGCTATAATTGGAAGTGTAAGTTTACAAATTATGGTACATATATTTCAGAGTGCCGTAGTATGTGACCATCAAAATGATGGTGCATGATCCATTACTGTGTAATTTTTGTTTTGGTAGTAAATTGATCTTACATTGCAGTTAATTTGTCAATTGACTCATATAAACCTCTGAAGCCAAGTCATCCTGAACATCTTGGGTCCCTCATCCAAGACACGGGAAGGAGGTTAACTGTCACTTTGTTCATATATTGACACTGTAGAGGGGAGGAGGAAAGAAAAACACGTTGTTGGTGGTGAACAGTGCTAATACAGTAATATGGTGAATAAATAACACAGTGGTTTTGGTTTTGATGCGTTTCAGCTCTTCTCAGTCCCTTAAAGTGTCTGTCTGCCATGATGGGCCTCACGCCAGAGGCCTCCCACTCGTCTGATGAATGAGAATGAAAACAGAAAGAGAGAGAGACATCAGACTCATAACTCAACATCATCACAACAATCTGGCTATAATAAAGCACCCTCCTCTGAATGAACGTCAGGAAAAGACAAAGAGAAAGGAAGATGACACAACGACTAAAAGATAAAAGAGAAGTGTGAAAACATAGACAGACTGCAAAGAAACACCAATAATGTGAGTCATGATACTGATGATGAAAAATGTCTTTTTAAATGATTTGACAGTATATTTAATATTTATATTTAATTACAGTTCACAATGACCACGAATGTCAACAAAGGACAAAATAATACCATAAAGGTAATCTGTATTTCTTTGGCTCTAAATTCCATAGCACATGTATGATTTGTGTATTTCTGAAACCAGCAGTCAGGATGAAAGTGATGACGGTGTAATGTATCCGCCTCATTCTGCTCTGCTTATAATAAATGTTATTTCTCTGGGGATGGAAACAATGTCCTCAGACACTCCAGATTTGTGTCTGTTCCTAAAGCTCACAGCTCTGTTTGCTCTTAAGGATTGTTTTAAGTTTTAAGTAGGGAACAGATTTGTAAACACTTCCTTAGGAAGAGATGGTGTTGCTGGTTAACACCCAGTTTACAGCCCCGGGGTAACGAGAGGCACAGGGTCCATAATGTATATTTATATAAAAATAGTTTTGCTCGAGGTTACAGCACTGAGGTTACAACAAAAGGAAGGAAGGGAGAAAGAAAGGAAGGTGGGTGGGTCAGTCGTGGCCTAATGGATAGAGAGTCAGACTTGTAACCCGAAGGTCGCGGGCTTGAGTCTCAGGTCCGGCAGGGATTGTAGGTGGGGGGAGTGAATATCCAGCGCTCTCTCCACCCTCAATACCACGACTGAGGTGAGACCCTTGAGCAAGGCACCGAACCCCCAACTGCTCCGGGTGTGTGTTCATGGTGTGTGTGTGCGTGTTTGTTCACTACTCACTGCTGTGTGTGTGCACTTGGATGGGTTAAATGCAGAGCACATATTTCAAGTATGGGACACCATACTTGGCCACACGTCACGTCCTTTCCTTTCCTTTCCTTATTCCCAAATAATGGATACAAACACCTTTAGGATAATTCTAACAAAAACACAGTTCAGTATATATATATATATATATATATATATTGTAATCATAAAAAAATATTGTTTTAAATGAAAACAGAAACAACAGAAATAAATATATTTTTTTCTAATAGGAAATGTGCAGTGACTTTTATCATAATATACAAAAGAAATCCATTATCTTATATGGTGATAAGTCTCCCTCATGCACGTCATCATGTGTGGCGTGTGCTTAACTCATATTTGCCCTTAATAAGGCCCATAAATGCCTTGATTTGAAACCCCAGAGCAGCGGGTCATGATGTAAGTGTTTGTAACGCAGCTGAAGTGCCTCATTCTGCTGGAAACACGTTCATGTGGAGTTGATTAAACTAGTGCTCCTCTTTGCCCTCAACTGGGCTTGAGTATGATTCAGGCTCTGAAATTCACCTTGATCCAGACACACATCCAGACACACACACACACACACACACACACACTGCCCCGGGGCAGTGTGATTGACAGGTTGGGGTTGTGTGGTGGGATTAAGGGGTGGGCAGGTCAGGAGGGGGAGGTGGGATTAGGAGTGGTGAGCTTCATTAACCCGATTGTTTACACAAGCAGATCCCAAGCAATAAGAGCTTTTCCTTCCCACAAGATTCCCCTTCAAACCCCTGCCATTGTCTCGTCCGGGACTCGTCTGCTGTCCCGTGCTCTAGTGTGGATGAGTATAATAATACAGGGACCAATGCAATATTATTCATTCCTTAGATTTCACGTCAAGGTGATAAGACTTTAATAAAATAGGGAGAATTCAGCTACATGGCCATTGCAAGATAAAGTACCCATTTCAGATTTTCTGCTTTCTGATGTTTGTTTTCTGATTTTATTTAGGTTGGTTAATTTTATGTGACCCATATCATGACACTTTCCTAATGTTGTGTAGTTTAGCACCATAAATCCGAAATCCTGATAAATTGTGAGCAGCATTAAGATGAATGCCAAAATGTTTCCCAGTTTATCTGAACTCACCCAATATCATATATTTATATACCATGATTTAATAATAATATTTATTTATTCATTGTTTGTTTACTTATATCATATTATTTATATAAAAAGAATAACACTTATTACCATTGTGTGGTGTCCAAAACCATGGTATTAAAAAAAGTATGGTAATTTTATCGTATTGTAATTATTTCACTTGTGTAAAATATTTGGTTTCTGTGAACATTATTAATAATATATATTTTTAAATATAATAAAGTATAGTAAATTGATTAATTAATTGTGTTTAATGCCATTACTTTTAACACATTCATTTATGTATTTAACTCATTTTCCTAATTTGACATATCAGTTCTGTGATTTTCTACTAATAAATTGCATTGAAACACGTACACTGTGCAAATACAAATAGCATCATATAGGCAATTCATGGCGAAGATAAGTGCTAAAAATGATGTAACATTAAGCAAAAGTATTTGAATGTTAAAAGGTCCTGAAAGTGTACATTACAGGCAGCTTTATTAACACAAACCTATCTGCACCTCCTCACAGACATTTCGGGCCTCTTTATATGTCAGTGAAAGGGGTAAGGAGAGATGAAGACAGCCATAAATCGAGCCCCATCAACCCGTCTCGGACTTCAAACGCACTGATTCACTCTCTAAACGGGTCCAGCACAGAGCCCTGGGGTCCTCCTCAGCCCTAAAAACAACACTGGGAGCTATTTACACTCCGTCATACAGAGAGAGAGAAAGAGAAAGAGACCGTGCACGTGTGTGTTTGCTCTCTTGCTAAATAGGCTTTATCTGAGAGCGTGGAAGCTTCCAGAGGTGCTGCTATCACCTCTCAAGTGGCTCTTTTGTTTAGGCACTGCAGGGCTGTTGTTTTCCTATTGCAGTGAAGTGGAAAAGTAAATTAGTCTTCCCTGCTGG
This sequence comes from Sinocyclocheilus anshuiensis, assembly GCF_001515605.1. Taxonomy (NCBI): domain Eukaryota; kingdom Metazoa; phylum Chordata; class Actinopteri; order Cypriniformes; family Cyprinidae; genus Sinocyclocheilus; species Sinocyclocheilus anshuiensis. The sequence continues at coordinate 1,288,245 of NW_015552615.1, read as the reverse complement.
CTGAAGGAGCGGTGTGAATGGTGTGTGTCGACAGGCAGGGTGTTGGACAGATTTGGGTGGGCTAATGGGCCGATTTGCTGTCTCTTTGGCAGGAGCTGATGCATACTGTCAGCCCTTATTGAGATGTGCTCGGCTTCAAAGAGCTGCATGGCACTGATGCATGGAGGCACTAAACGCTTAATGCATCCTCCTCCTGGCGTTTTTGTGTTAGTGTGTGTATGTATGCACTTTGTCTATTGGCATGTGTGTTTGACATGTATTCTGTTTGAGAAACTTTGCATACTTAAATGTTTGTGCGTGCATGCATGTGCAAATACAGCAATGCATAGAGACACTAAACATTTAATGCATCCTATTCTGGATACTTTTTTGTGTTAGTATGCGTATGTATGCATTTCATTGGCTTGTGTATTTGACATGTCAATTTCAGCAACTTTGCAGATGTTTGTGCATGTTTAAGCGCAGCAATGCATGGAGGCACTAAATGTTTAATGCATCCTCGTTCGGGTGCTTTTTGTGTTAGTGTGTCTGTGTATGCGCTATATTGACTTGTATATTTGACATGTATTAGTTTGAGCAACTATGCATACTTAAATGTTTGTACATGCATGCATTAGATTAAATAATGCTTTTTGTGTTAGTGTGTCTGTGAATGAGCTATATTGTATATTTGACACATCAATTTCAGCAATTTTGCATGCTTAAATGTTTGTGCATGCGTGCATGTTTAAGAGCAGCAATGCATGGAGACACTAATGCTTCCTCGTCCAGGTGCTTTTTGTGTTATTGTGTGTATGCACTTTATTGCCTTGAACAATTTAAGTGAAATTTGAGCAACTTTGCATGCTTAAATATTCACCCTCACTATGTAACAAGTTTTTAAGATCTCTATTAATTCTCAACAGCAGACCAAATCTCAGAGATTTCGGCAGATCCCAGTCCTCTTGGAATGTGGAATTCCAGACAGGAAAGAGGAATGGTGGAAGAGAAAAAACTGCTTTAGGGACATCTGGTGCTGATTTGGCCGGACACGGCCAAATGCTGGCGTGTTTTGACTGGAATACCAGGAGGAAGTTGCCGTTGTTTGTTTTTGAATAAGTAAGGTCATTAATCGATGAACGTGAGGGAAGGAGCCTCAGTGCCAACTGAAAGAACGTAGCAGCTCAAACTCGGGTTGAAACCACGGAGGGTGGAATGCAAACAGCAGGGTACCCTCGTCCTCCCTTCAGATGAAAAATAAAACCCCTCGAGCTCAGCTAGTGAATGCACATCACAGGCCGTGAGGATGATGGTCTGCTGGCAAATGCTCTTCATGCAACACTGAAAACAGGCTTGCTGCCATCAGCCTGTGCCATCTGATGAACCTCACAGACGTTTACAGAGAATGAAAAAGCAAAATTGACCTTGTTTACTTTCTTAATAAATTCATAAGTGCAAATTATTATAAAAATACAAGAAATCATAATCTTTCAAATAAATATGAAATGTTCTCCACCTAAATTGTTTAATAACATTAAGTAATAATGTAGTCGATAGCTTTCCATGCTCTAATCAAATCCTGATGGATAAAATCAAATTCCCAATGGAAGTATGTCATATCACATTTAATGCTTTGTACTGATTCTGTGAAATATAATAAATAATTTAAAATGTACTGATATTTAGTTTGAAAAGTTTTATTTTCACCTAAATTGTTAAATAAATATAAAATATATAATCATATGTGACCCTGGACCACAAAACTGAATGAATAAGCTCTCCATTGATGTATGGTTTGTTAGGATAGGACAATATTTGGCCGAGATACAACTATTTGAACATCTGGAATCTGAGTGTGCAAAAAAAAAAATCTAAATATTGAGAAAATCGCCTTTAAAGTTGTCCAAATGAAGTTCTGAGCAATGCATATTACTAATCAAAAATTAATTTTGAATATATTTACAGTAGGAAATGTACCAAATATTTTCATGGAACATGATCTTTACTTAATATCCTAATGATTTTTGGCATAAAAGAAAAATCGATAATTTTGACCCATACCATGTATTTTTGGCTATTGCTACAAATATACTCCAGCGACTTAAGACTGGTTTTGTGCTCCAGGGTCACATATGAATATATAAAAATATATAATAAAAAAAATAGATATAATAATACAAAAACATTCAACTGGTTTGCAAATGCTTTTTATGTTAATTCTGTGAAATATTTTAAGAATAATTTCTAGTAATATGTAGTGATAAAATGGCCCTGTCATGAAGTGAATATGTGGTTTTGTTGACATTCATGGGTTTTGGAGGGAAATAATCTAATAGCGTTGTTTGTTTGCACATGCTGTTTGTTGTTTTAGCACCCTATTGACTAAAGGAATTATGCAAATCAGGTGACAGTGCAAACACACACACAAAATTAGTGCTGAATGCAGTTAACATGACACAGTTACCCATCTTACAGACTGGCTCGCTTCTCTACCATTTGATCTTCTTTTGCTAAACAGCTGCAGCGATGATAGAAACAGAAATAGAAAACTGAGGCGGCCTGAATGTGTTTTATGCATAAGGGCAGTCAATAAGTCTCATTTACATAGAAGACAATTACAATTTTCATTTGTTGCATTCCTTGTTTGTATGTAGCTTTCGAGAAAAGCATCTGCTTAATGAATAAATGTAAAAGTAAGGAATTATAATGTATGCCATTAATGAAATAAATACTCACTGTGCTATACCAGCACAGAAAGCAATTAATTTAGTGGGTGATAAGTGAATAAAATGCATGTTTTCGCACTTAAATAGCATGTGCTAAAGCATTTAGTGAGTTTGAGTAATCACATATTTTGAACTCACTACTAAGCTGCATCTGCATCTCAGAAGCTTCTTAATCAGTATTGTCTTATTAGTGTGTAAACTTTCATTTGAATTTGTTTTATTTTTTATATTTAACATTTTATTTTAATAACATAAACTTCATTGTTAACAACATAAACTTCACTAAATGTTGTCAAATGTTGTACTGTATATAAATATATATATATATATATATATATATATATATAGCACATGCTATTTAACTATTTAACAGAATTAATGCATTTTATTCTATAATCACCCACAGACATTTTGATTGATTGATTGATTGATTGATGGATGGATTCATTTTTTTAAAAACTGAGGCTACGAAAATGTGCTTTTTAGCACCTTGTTTTATTTGTCTTAGGGTGATTAGTGAATAAAAATGCATGTTTTTGCATTTAAATAGCATGTGCTAAAGTGTTTATTGAATTTGCACCTTTTAGTTTGATTAATTACATATTTTGAACTCACTACAAGTTGCATCTTCATCTCAGAAGCTTGTTTCTGCATCACGCCGCTCTGAAAGCATGGCACAGCCGTGAAGCCCTGAGAGCCTGAACACACATAAACCACAAACCCGAGACGACTGCCAAAGCAAACGAACTGCAAAGCCTGTTTGGACAGAGAGAATACGCTCTCCGAAATCAAGGCCATCAAACCTTTCAAAATAATAATTTTGCACGCTGTCTAGTTCCGCAAACCTCTTCATTGTTCCACCATGACATCTCTGTCGAGCGGCTGGATGGGAGTGGTGTGATGGTGGGCATGAAACCCCATATGCTGGCGTTCCTCCTCCAGGGCACACGGCGAGAGCTGAGGCAAATTGGTAAAGACAGATGTTTGATTTAGTGAGGTGTCGGATGTGTGTTTGCTTGCTGTGTTCCTTGAGTTTGGCTGTAGTTTATGGTTACTGTGCGTTCGAGTAAATGGAGAATGTGTGCTGGCGAAGAGCACGAGAGGAAGAGGCAAAGAACATGAAGGACTGGGCTTTTACATTTTCTGAAGAGCGTTTGCCGTGCAAAACTTGAAACCACAATGATTAGGTGGTTCCTTACTGGCCCAAGTCAACAGAGCCCTCCTTCCAGGTTTTTATATTCAGGGACTTCCCTCGATGTTAGTATAATATCTTAAAAATAAAGGTTCTTTATTGGCATCGATGGTTCCATGAAGAACCTTTAAAATCCATGGAATTTTTCCATTAATCAAAAGGTTCTTTATAGTGGAAAAAGTTCTTATGATTATTAAAATGTTCTTCACACTAAGGCCATGTTTTCACTAGTGCATTTTCATTTTAAAATGGCGTTTTAAAATAAAAACGATCCTCGTCTACACTTCACTGCATTTCATAAATGATCTCCGTCTACACTACACAACCAAAAATGCATGTCACATGAAACTAAAATGGAGTCTGCAGCGTTTTCGAAAGTCTCAGTTTTTGAGGGTTAAAAACGCCAGAGAAGTGTAAACGACAAGCGTAATCGTAGCAAAAGTTATGCGTTTTAAAATTAAAATGCACCTAGGGAAGGCTTATATTGTCCCAATAAGGTGGCATCCATTTACTAATTTGAATTAAAATGATAATTTACACTCAATAAGTTAATATTGCATACCCTGTGAGGGGTAGGTTTAGGTGTAGGGTTGGTGTAGGGCAATAGAAAATACAGTTTGTACAGTATACGCCTATGGAGAGTCCCCGTAAACCACAAATACAAGTATTTGTGTGTGTGTGTGAATCGTAGCAAAAGTTATGCGTTTTAAAATTAAAATGCACCTAGGGAAGGCTTATATTGTCCCAATAAGGTGGCATCCATTTACTAATTTGAATTAAAATGATAATTTACACTCAATAAGTTATTATTGCATACTGTTTTATAATGCACTACAATACTGAGGTGCAGATAATTGACTATTTGCAATAAGTAGTATAGATAGCAGAAAATTCTGCAATTTTAACAGTGTAAATAGAAACTATAGCTATTTGCACTTAGTGTAAATAGCATCTATTGCTAAGAAAATATGCTATTTTTACTTAGTGTAAATAGCATCTTTTACTATTTACACTTAGTGTAAATAGCCGCTGCCAAAAACAAAACAAAACATTTAAAAAAACGGGATGTTTTGACCATTTAGAGAACATTCAGAAATAATGTTTTCAAGTGTTCTTAGAACATATTTTTGTTAGCTTTTGTTATTTCCGTTTGTAAATGTGAAGCTTCTTTGAAACAGTATGTGTTGTTGTGCTGTATAAATAAATGTGACAAGCTACATGATCTGCGGCATCATTCATGTCTGTAGCACAACAAAGTTTAAAGCAGATCAGCACTAAACCAGCATGGAAACACTACTAGAAATGCAATAAAAGTAGTGAAAAAATATATTGGGAAAAAAAAACTTCTTGGCTTGTCTTGCAGGGTTTGCTGATGAATGAGGAGCTCCAGGGGAAGATAGAGCTGGCGAGATGAAGAGACAGACGCCTCTGAAGGCTTTTTAGCACAGAGGGAGGACGGGAGCGCAGATCAACTCACCTTCATCATCATCATCATCATCCTCACAGTCTGCCAGAGCAACTTCTGCTGGAGCTTATGGCAGGTCCGTGAAGCAGCTCCTGCAGCTGTGAGCTCAAACTAAACCTGCACAATAATGACAAAAATTGTCATTGCAAAAATGGTCAGCGGTCATTATTTTTGAGGGTTTTTTTTTTTATGTGTTTTTAAATGTTCTTTGGTTCCAAACAAATCAAATTTGTACAATCAAATTCAATCAAATGAATACAATTTGGTTTAGTTTAAATTTTCCCAGAAAACATGACAAACATGACTCATTTAGTGTGATATTTCACATAGGTGGGATCATAGCAATGGATCACTGAGAAAGAACGTCCTCAGAAATAGAAACACAAGGAAACATCCTCAGATCTTCAGAAGGGAGAAGGAAATGTGTGTGTGTGTGTGTGTGTGTGTGTACACAGGTATATATGGTTTATGAGGACACAAATGTGTATAATGACATGGGTACTACAACGTAAACATGGTTTATGAGGACACTTCCTGTGTCCCCGTAAAACAAAAGGCTTAAAAAACATACAAAACGGTGTTTTATGAAATTCAAAAATTGCCAGCAGTTTCCTGTGAGGGGTAGGTTTAGGTGTAGGGTTGGTGTAGGGCAATAGAAAATACAGTTTGTACAGTATACGCCTATGGAGAGTCCCCGTAAACCACAAATACAAGTATTTGTGTGTGTGTGTGTGTGTGTGTGTGTGTGTGTGTGTGTTCAAAACCCCTGAGTGAATAATGACGTGTGTGGTAACATGACATTCATGATTTGCAAATCACTTCACACTTACGGACCATTAAAGCTCTGAAATATCTCAGTATTTTGGACTGCTGTAACTGCGTTTGCCTGGCAGGACTAAACGCTGTTGATCTCGTAGCAGCCCACAGACAATTTATATCACTTTCTGACAACCCGGTAGTCACTGCTTGAATTTGTTTGTTTATTGTTCTGTTGTTTATTTTATTATTATTTAATTTTTTACTGATATTTTCTTAACTAGTGAATCCAGGGAGGTCCTGAAATTGAATTTGCTGCCATTTTTATTATTATTTTCCCTTAAATGTGTCAGGGTTAACACCCAATGCAGTCATGTTTACTTTTATTCCAAACGTCATTAGTTTATTTGATTTAATTTTGTTTTATTGTAATGCCATACTTTATGCTGACTTTCTGTGATGAATTCATATTTTATTAGGTAATATTTTGTTGTTTGAGAGTGAATCCTGGGAGGTTCTATAATTGAATTTGCTGCCGTCTATGCTATGGTTTCCTTATTTTTGTTCCCTGAAATGCGTCAGTGTTAACACCCATGCAGTGCAGTAAGTTTGAATTAGATCCTGTTCCTGCATAACAAAGCAGGGCTAAATAAATAAATAAATGTTATTTTTATTTCTTTTATAGTTCTTAGCTTTTTTATTTTAAACCTTACTGGATTGAATTTGATGTTGTTACTGGATAACAAGGCTACAATCAATCAATCAATCAATCAATAATTTCTATTTCAATTATTTCAATAAATGAAACAAGAAAAAGTATTTGTATTATTTTATTTATTTTATCATTCGTTTTTTAAAACCTCAGTTTGAATTTGATACTGTTCCTGAATAACAGGCAACAAACAAACAAACAATAAATAAATAAATAAATAAGAAATAAAAAAAAAAGTAATTTATTAATGACCTTGTTTACTCTTAAAAATAGGTATCTCGGCTGCTTGTCTGAAATGTCTGTTTTATCTGTCAGCTGCTCCAATATCTTCCCTCTCCTCTCCAGCAGCTCTTCTTATCTGCTGTAATGAAGCCGTCCGCGGGGCAAGCGAGCACAGGCCTGACCTCCAGCGATCCCTCCTCACCTCATCAAGCTCTCACTCATCTGGAGCAACAGCCGCCCCTGGCCAGCACAGGTGAACTGCTTAAATCAACTTTAACAGACTGATGACTAACCAGCCGAGATGAATGGTGTGGGAAAGTGAGAGGACGTGACATTTATAGGCTCAAAGGCCCGAGCGCTCCAGAAAGAAAACAGAAAGAGGCGGAGGGTCGGGTGGAGGGGAAATACGAAAAACCTGAGCGGATCGTGAATGTGGGAGCAGTAAATTGTGAGGTGTATAGAGGCTTGTTCGCTGTGAATCTGAACTGATGTCCACCTTGTGGCCGTACTCAAAAGATTGCTTACAGCTTGCTCTTTTCTTAATGGTTTAATTTAACTTTGTCTGAAAAGTTATAAAACAAAAGTCATAAAAATTCTTTGTAGAAATATAAACTGATACAAACGAGTCAATAGTTGTCATACAGTAAGAAAATTGAGAAGCTCAGATCATCTGATCTGAATGAGAGAAGAATTTAACGAGAAATGTGAAAGTTATTTTCGAAAGTTCAATTGATATCACTGACTTTTGACTGCAGACTTTCATATATTGGCAAATCTGAGCTTGAGACACACACATACATGTACTGTATACAAAAGCATAATGTTTTTTATTGTGATATTTTATTTTTGGAAAAATTCGGTTTGTTTTTATAATATTCTATACATTTATAGAAGCTTGTTTCCATCATGTGATACAAAAAAATCTAATTTTTTTCTGGCGATTCTGAGTTTATATGTCATCGTTCTGTCTTTTTTTGCTTACAATTTTCAGAGAAAAAAGTCAGAATGGCAAGATATAAACTCAGAATTGCCAGAAAAGCAAACAATTGTGAGATAAAAGTTGCAATTACCATTTTTGTTTTTAATTTAAAATTTTTATCTAACAATTCTGTCCTTTTTAAATTTTTTACTTTATTTATTCATTCCATTGCAGAAAAAAAAACAGAATTGCAAGAAATAAGCTGAGAATTCAGAGAGAAAAAAGTCAAAATTCTGAATAAAAACTCAGAACTTGCAGTTTATCCCATGGTGGAAATGAGCTTATATAGCACTTAAATCTGCCAATATAAATATAAAAATAATGAAATACTGATAAGGACAATAAAGTCTAGTTCCTTGTCACGGTTGCTTTTGGCTTTTTCATTAGCTATAAGACTATAAGACACTGTTTTCTTTTTATTTACATTTCTTTCAGTCTTCTTTATTTTTCCATTTTCTATTTTATTTTTTTTAGCTATTTTCTAAGCTAAGTGCTAAACAAATAAATTGATTTGACACAATAAAAGCCAACAAACACCAAGTTTTATTGGATTAGTGTGTTCATCCTGTTAGTGTCTGTTCGGGGAGAAAAGTGTTAACCACCTTTCTTTCTTTACCAGCCAACTAACTAACTAACTAACTATGTTAGAATAGCCTGTTTTAATGGGAAAAGTATCATAGCATATTAGGGTTGGACAGAAAGTGCAAAAGACAAAGACTAATCTTGTATTTCCCCTGAAAATGCATTAGGCATTTTATAAAAAGACTGTTGACAGTATATGTATACATATGCATCATGTTATTGTACTTGTTTCTCTCTCTCATTTCTAGACTGGCTGCTACTGATGATCTTCCTCAGCTACTCTCTACTCTGCTAATTTATTGACATCCTTTAAAAATATTTACCCGTACACTTCCTCTTCCCAGTGGGCGCCTGGCCCATAATCCTCCTGCCCCTTTATTAGCCCTCCTCTCCTCTCCTCGCCTCTCCTCTCCTCTCCTCTCCTCTCCTCTCCTGTGAGAGAGCTGTTGTGTTTCTTATTATTCTTATTCAACATTATGAATATTGGAAAAAACCCTAGGCTGTGCTTCAAAACCTATAGAGAGCTGCTATATACTAGAAAGTGGGCCAATGGAGTATTGAAATAGTACACTTACAAGTATACTACTGGTACACTGATATTTGTATACTTACTACATAAAGTATACTTAAAAATATACTTGAACTTTACTTAAGTATACTTACTAAAATAAACTTGAAGTATACTACTTTTTGGTAAGGGTAAGCAGCTACACAAATGTTGCCTTATAAGAAAAAAAAGTTTTGGTCAAAAACAAGAAAAGAAAAATTTGGTATTTTGTGACGTCTTTCTTAAACACTGCAAAAAAAACAAACAAACAAATATTATTTTTAAATATCAATCAGCATTTTTATGAGCATATGAATTTGTTTTGCATTCAAATTTTTCTTACCCCACTGGCATAAAGTTCATTACATTTATCTGTTAAATGTATCTCAAAACGTAATTTTACTTTTGCATTTGTCTTTTAAAAACAAGTTATTTTAATTTTATGTTTTTATATTTTATAATAAAATAAATTATAATTTAATTTACATTTTATAATTTAAAATAAATTATATATTACACAAATTACATATAAAATAAATAATTCAACAATATTGGTTTATTATTTTAATTTGTGATTAACACTATCACAAATGTATTATTATTATTATTATTATTTTAGTGAAAATGCAGAGCTCATGGCACAAGATGTGACACAATCGCAAAAAATTAGGATTTGACAGATGTGCATGCAAACCAACAATTAAAAACTTGCTAAGATGAAACACATGAACATTTATGTGAGCGCCCTCTTAAGTCAGCAAGGCAGCTTACTAGGTTTTGGAACAAAACGGTGGTTTCATTTGTTCAAGACACCACAGTAAACACAGGATAGTGTGAGTGTGATACACAACATGGACGTCTCAAACAAGCGTCTTTCCCAACACTTAGCATAAAATGCCGTCCATGTTCATCCATCTGGCAAACGCACACCCGCAGATTCCCAGTATGGAGAATTTCCCTCTCAGTCTGAGAGCTGAATGTGGAAAAGCTCATTGATATGCAGAAGCACGCGGCTCAGACAGGGAGTGCTGTTATTATTGGGGTGCATGGAGAGGAGGTCTGGCGCAGGCTTCCACACACCAGCGGCTCTGCGCATGTCCACGACGCTCACAAACACACACACTCACCCACCCCGGCCACAGGTATGTCCCCGGCCCGGTGGGTAACCCTGCCCGGCCAAAGAGCTGTCAGAACCCCTCCGCTCTCCCGTCAGCCTAACTAGAATGGAAAAGGCCTGAGCGGCCGGTGAGGAGTTGGGGGTTGAATGGGTTTCCCTCTGTATTTCAGGCTTCAGGCATCCTTTATTAGCCAATTACGAATACGCCACTGCAGTGGAAAGAGTGCTTTTGCAAAGACAGATGAATTAAGATTTCGTCTTGATGAGGGAAAATTGGTGCGGGCGTGCATCATCGTGCAGCAGGGGTATCATATTTGTTGGAAATGTCTGTTGTTGGTGTTCCCATTTTGGTGATACAAAATGATCTGGAAAACTTCAACGACTGGACTACATTACCCACGATGCACCAAGATCCAGCAGACGGTGATGCTTTGCAATCATGCATTTCTAATTGAGATGGTGCACATTTTGACTAATGAGGATCTAGAGAAAATAGGAACTTTGCAAAAGTGAGCTACATGCTATGGAAGCCTGTTTCCGCCACTGAATAAAAAAATTTGAACAGGTAATTGCGACTTTTTATCTCACGATTCTGACTTATTTTCTCGCATTTGTAAGTTTGCATTTCAGAATTTTGACATTTTTTCTTGCAATTGCGTGTTTATATCTTGCAATTCTGAATTTTTTTTCTCGCAATTGCTTGTTTATATCTCAGTTCTGACAAAGGAAGTGCAATTGCAAGTTATAAAGTTCAATTTAGAGGGAAAAAACAAAGAACTGTATTCAATGTACATTTGCATACTGTTGGGAAACAAACATATGTAGGAATATACTGGAAAATACAATGCACTAAATTAAAGAATACATTTCCATATATGGGAAACTAAAGCTTATATATTTTAAATAATTTTATACACACAGAGTACCATATTTTATCACATGTATATTGTGAAGTGGATATAACATAAAAGGCATTGTGACATAAAAGTAAATATATTGTCACATATTTCTCAATATATGAAAAGCGGCAATTCCTTATGTACAGTATTATTCAATATATTGTAACAATATATTATTCTGTATATTTTCAATATAGCCTACATTAAATAATTTAATATACTGATTGTTAATATATACCAGTGATATTCTGGTCTCTAGATATGGCTCAGGTATGATTTGGCTCTACATATGGCTTTTTAATGTAATTTAAGTCTGTGGGAGTTTTGTCCAGTTTTATGTCGTAAACATTAGTAAAAATCACTAATATTAATTGTAAATAATTCATAGGAAATTGAGTCATGTAGTAATGAGCAGTGCACATTCTGGAGCAAATTACAATGACTGCGGTTTAATGACCTCCTCAAAAGTCCACAAATATGTTAAAATTTGCCATAATAACTGACAAATTGGCTCTGTACTTCAGTTATCCAGGTGCAATCAGAGGAAATAAGGCGCAGAAAGCCTCTCGTTTTCAAAGTGTCTGCTATGAAATGCACATGGCCCTCCATATTTTGAAGGATTACTTGAAACCTAATCAAGATATGCTTTCCCCTCACTGAACGCACTATGAGGCTTATTATTTTAACCCCGAATGCGCTGTATGATGTCTATACCGTATCTGCCGGCCAAGATTTCTTTTTTTTTAAGCGTAAAAAAAAAAGTCAACATTCCTCTGGGTTCCCGATTTTGGGCTGCTCGAAGCAGCAGAAGACTCATGGAGTCAGGATGGGATGCAGCCAGTGCAAACACAGCGATGCCTGGCCAATTAGACATGCTAAATGCATTTGATTCAGTGCCCTGTGAACCCTGATCTAAACACGCCTCATCTCAATGCGCCCGTTCAACCTGATTAAGCTGAACACTTCAGTGGCACGAATGGGGTTTGTCGATTCTCTTGAAAGTCATTTTGCTTGATAATATGGAGTTTTAGGCTCACTCAAATTAGGTTCTCTTGTAACATAAAAGAGTTCTGATTTTTACTTGCATAATTTGACATATCTGAGAGTTAAACAGGATATTTGTTGAGACAAAAAGTAGCCTGAAGTCGATTTTATCTGGTTAACTTTTAGCTTTTGTAGCCACTGCTGATTTTTTGCACTAAAAAGAATTTCTCTATTGACAGCCATTCACACATAGCCCTGTATTTTGATGAAATAACATCTCTTTGGTTTTGCATACAACATGTAATTCACATTAATGTCATTATATTACAGTAGATGTTTCACCACTGACCATTTTTGTACGGTAATAGCAGTTAAAAACAATTCAAAAGTCTAGGGTTGATAAGCTTTTTTATGTTCCCATCTAATCTGCGGCCTATTATGCACCAAACTAAGATTGCTGTAGAGACACAAAGCAGTGCCATCAAGTTAGCATTTTTAAACATTCGCTCACTAAAAAAATAAATAATTTCTGATCAATGACTTAACCACAAACACCCTGGATTTTATGTTTCTAAATGAAACATGGCTAGAAGACAGCTGCAGTGCAACAGTCCTCAATGAAACAGCTCCTCCTAACTTTACTTTTATAAATGTCTGCAGGACTGTTAGGAGAGGTGGAGGTGGAGGTGGAGCTGCTCTATTTAAAGATGTCTATCAATGCAAGCAAGTGTCATTTGGTCAGTACTTGTCTTTTGAATATCTAGGTATTGTGCTAGCTATCTAGGTGCTCCACGCATTCTGTTTATCATTATTTTACAGGCCTCCAAAATACTATCCAGCCTTTGTTGAAGAGTTCACAGAAATGCTGTCAATGATTTTCTCAGAGTTTGACTGTTTTGCTATTGCAGGGGATTTTAATATTCACATAGATAATGCAGAAATCAAAACTACAAAAGAAATTATAACTGTTTTAAACACTTTTGACCTGATTCAGCATGTGCATGAAACCACACAAAATCGTGGACATACTCTAGATTTAATCATCAGTAGAGGTCTAAACATTTCATCCACTGTTATTAAGGACGTAGCACTATCTGATCACTTCTGTATTTTCTTTGATATATTGATCTCTGTTACCACTGAATCTAGATCAGTCTCTGTCAGAAAGAGATGCATTAACGAAAACACTAGTGTGCTATTTGGCATTGGCTGCGTGCTTCTGTCTGTCTAGCCAGACTTGGTGCAATTGGATGCTTCTGCAGAGGTCAGGTGGATGCCCTTCCCATAGGTGGATCTCGAAAACGAGATGATGAAAGAGAACCCCCCAAGTCAGATTGCCAGTGAAATGCTCTCTGACAGCAACTGCAATGAGTTTGCTTCCTTCTTTTCTGAGAAGATCAATAACATCAGGAAGGCGATTAGCACATCCCCAAGTTATGCAGAGGTCAGACAGATTCGACCGCAATTTCAAAAAGAAGTTACTATGTCTGTTTTTGAAGCAATTGATAGCAAAATTTTGGAAGAAATGGTACAGCACCTTAAATCGTCAACCTGCGACCATGACACACTTCCCACATCTTTTTTTCAAAAGTGTGCTTAATGTTTAGGAAGCAGATCTCTTAGAAGTGGTGAACGCCTCATTTCTTTCTGGGACTTTTCCAAACTCCCTGAAAACTGCAGTTGTTAAGCCCCTTCTGAAAAAGAGCAATCTTGATAGCACCATATTGAGCAACTATAGACCAATATCAAATCTTCCTTTTATCAGCAAGATTATTGAAAAGGTCGTTTTTAATCAGCTGAACAACTGCTTAAACTCAAATGGACAATTTCCAATCTGCTTTCCGACCGCATCACAGCACAGAGACAGCGCTCATTAAGATAATAAATGATATTCGCTTTAATTCTGATTCTGACAAAATATCAGTGCTGTTACTACTAGATCTTAGTGCTGCGTTTGACACTGTCGATCATAACATACTTCTAGAGAGACTAGAGAGGCTTTCTGGGATGGTACTCAAATGGTTCGGGTCATACTTAGAAGGGAGAGGTTATTATGTGAGTATAGGAGAGCATAAGTCTAAGTGGACATCCATGACTGGCGTAACTTAGTAATGACGGGCCCCGTGATTATTTTTATTTTTTTTTCATTTCTTTTATGTCAAGCACTTTGAATTAGCATTGTGTATAAAATGTGCTATATAAATAAACTTGCCTTGCCTTGCCTTGATAAAAAATACAGTAACAATAATACTGTGAAATATTATTGCAGTTTCAAATATTTTTTTCTATTAGAATATATTGTAAAATAATATTTATTCCTGTGATGCAAAGCTGAATTTTCAGCATCATTACTTCAGTCTTCAGTGTTACATGATCCTTCAGAAATCATTCTAATATGCTGATTTGCTGCTCAAGCATTTCTTATTATTATTTTTTCATATTTTTTCAGGATTCTTTGATGAATAGAAGGTTCAAAAGAACAATTATTTAAAATAGAAATGTTTTGCAACTTTAGAAATGTCATTACTAGCACTTGATTGATTTAATACATGCTTGCAGAATTAAAAAGACTTCAACTTTTGAATAACAGTGCAAATATTGTTTTCATACTGGTTTTCTGGTTTTTAAATGCTGATTTGCTGCTTAAGAAACATTTCTTCCTGTTATCATCTTTTAATCTTATTTTCTTCAGGATTCTTTGATGAATAGAAGGCTCAAAATAACTTTTTTTTTTTTTTTTTTTAAATGCATGTTTGCGCTCAATTCTTGCACCGCTCTTGTTTAGCCTGTATATGCTCCCACTAAGTCAAATAATGAGAAAGAACCAAATTGCTTATTACAGCTACGCAGATGATACCCAAGTTTACCTAGCCTCATCTCCAAATGACTACAGCCCCATTGATTCCCTCTGCCAATGCATTGATGAAATTAACAGTTGGATGTGCG
>NW_015552615.1:1272115-1273079 GCF_001515605.1 Sinocyclocheilus anshuiensis | reverse complement strand
TCAAGGTGAATGCATACCTTGACTCTAGGGGTCAAACAACTAAAAATCAAGTCAAGAATCTTGGGTTGATTCTGGAGACAGACCTTAGTTTCATCAGTCATGTCAAAGCAGTAACTAAATCAGCATACTATCATCTCAAAATATATTGTAAAATAATATTTATTCCTGTGATGCAAAGCTGAATTTTCAGCATCATTACTTCAGTCTTCAGTGTTACATGATCCTTCAGAAATCATTCTAATATAATTTAATCAATATACATTATTCAGTGTAAATGTCTTTACTGACACTTTTGATTAATTTGTGTTATTGTGTTCACTTCTTCCAAACAAACAAAAAATAACTTACTAACCCCAAACTTTTTAGTGTATACATTTGACATAAACATCTTTATATTATAGATGTTTCACCACTGACCAGTTGCTTGAAATAGACTGCAAAAAGGTCTGATATAGTGATCAGTCACATGATGCATTACAGTTCAGGTGATTGGCTCAAAATAATCTGCCATTGAGATTAATTGGCAAGTTCTTTCAAGATATATTAGAATTCCTTGGATCCATAGCATCATCTGAAAAGTGAAATTATTATGCCTTGATAAAAAACCAGGAACATGCCTAAGAAAGCGCATGAGGTCAGTTTTGATTTCATGTTGACTTCAAGCTAAACTCAATTTGAAGGGTAAATGTAGTGGCAATTAAATTGAGATAAATGGCTGTACTTTTCTGAGCGCGCGCAGACGTGAGTATAAGAGAGTGAAATTGTTTATTACAGCTTGAGAGCGCAAGAAAAGGCATATGGATCCATTCTCTAGGGTCTTAATGAAAAGTCTATAACATGCTTTGGTTAAAATTTCTTAATGGTAGTGTAAAAACACCCTTTTTATCTTGTCAAAATCAGCTGTGTTCACAGCAACCTGTTCTGTTGCATGTTCCTTTAAATGCTAATGAGCTCTGCTCACCCC
>NW_015552615.1:1267805-1272052 GCF_001515605.1 Sinocyclocheilus anshuiensis | reverse complement strand
CTCTCCCCCCCCCGCCCCTCTCTTCCATGTGGTGACGAGCAGTTAGGCTTGTTCGAGATGAACTACACTAGCCTGCCACTGGCTGACGAGAGTAGTAGCCACTTGCAGTCGGGGCGGAATTAAAAGCGGAGACGTCAAGTCAAGTTGCTTTTCATGAGCAACAGAAAGACTTTTTATATACTGCTTAATACAGCGCCATCTGTTCATAAATAAAGTTCGACATAAACATATAGTTTTTAAATACCAATAAAGTGGGGGTATAAATGCTTTTATCAGTGTTTTTTTGATAAACATGACTCAAGATAACAGTGCGACTACACTAAAAAAGATTTACTGTTATAAAAAAACAGAATTGTGAGCATTATTGGAATTTAATTGTTAGAATAAACACGCAACACATGTCGTGCTTGTCATCACAGAATCTAACCAATGAGAATAAAGTGTGTCGTCATCAAGGCTCTGGCAGCCGATTTTGAGCAACTGCAGCGCCTGACCTCGGGGCTGGTCTAGTTTTGCTCTCGCGGTACTTTGATGGCACATGTGATCGTAAGGCGGCTGCAGCGCCGATCAAAGTCGGACAAAGTTTCTAACCACAATGCATTGCATTTGTCAGACGTCAGCCGATCTTTACGGTGCGGCATGAAGTCGAACAAGTCTGTTCTCATGAGACTGTTTAATTTAGCCGCATTTAGCAGCGAAACTTGCTAACTAGCACGTTGTTAGGAAAGGCGATTTGCAAAGATTCATTAAAGGGTCATGAAATCCCAGACTACTTTTTCTGAGATTTTAGCAGAGGTGTTTGTGTTGCACATCATAGAAGACAATGTTAGCATTCGATAGTTCTGACTGTTGGAGAAAACTGGTTAATTTTAAGCTTTTTTGCGCTATTTTCATCTTCCGGGTTTAAAATCTACATCGTGTTGACGTCACAATTTGTGACGTGGCAAAGGACTATAGTACATCAATCACGTGTAGGTGTCTATTAAATTATTCATGAGACTGCGTGTTCTTATCCTATGAGAAGGCTTCGCTTAATTATTCACAACAGCATGTGTTAGTTTGCTATGACAGACGCTTCAGTGTATGTGTGAAGCTGGATCACGAATGATTCGCGCGAACATAAATGCATTTAGGTAATGTTAGATCGGGCGCGCATTCCCTTCAAAAACAAACGTAGCTGCGTCTTCAGCGGCTCAGATGTTGGGAGTAAACGACGATTGCTATGTTCATTATTACATCCAACAACAGAACACCTCAATCACTTAGGACTGTTAAGCCCCGTTCACACCAAGAACGATAACTATAAAGATAATGATATTAGCGTCCACACCAGCGAACGATATCGTCTGTTTATTCTAAGCGCACATGCGTCTGCCGCTTTAAATTCTTGAACTCGTTACAGCAGGATAGATTCTGATTGGCTGTTAGTGTTTTATCATTCATCAGCTGGAAAAAAATCGTTTTGAAAGTGATTCCAACGATATCGTTCCTCTGTATCGTTATCGTTATAGTTGTGGTGTGAACTATGCTATTCTTTAATATTGAGAACGATTTTTAGAACTATATCTTTATCGTTATCTTTATAGTTATCGTGCTTGGTGTGAACGGGCCTTTAGAACTCATTCAGGGCGGGTCTAAGGTTGTTATTCAAACAACATGTAAAGGTGAATTTTGCATCCGATGATGACCCCTTTAACATACATTAATAGCATTTTTCAAGCTTGTTGTTGCACAAATTTCTCTTACAAAAGGTAGGCCCTACTGTGGTGGTACAATGATATTAGATGGAAAAAGGCCTGCTATTGAATGAATACCATACTCATTTTAGCAGAGTACATGCTCATAAAACGTGGTATTACCATGGTACACAGGTCCAAAATACAGAAAAAGTAATAGCATGCTACTTTTTGTTCATTTTTGTGTACAGTAAATAACTGCACACATACCACAACACTTTTTGTAAGGGCATCTAAAGACCAAAGAAGATTCAGATATATACCATGTTTTTGGACATGAAGCCTACCTTTTCAGCTATCAAAGTATGTTCTAAGAACGTTCTGCTTTTCTGAATGTTCTCTGAACATTTATACATGTTTAAATAATGCTTAAAGACAACAAAATGTGGGGAACATTCCATTTTGTTTTTCAAACATTATGGGAATTGCTTTTGAATGTTCTCTAAAACATGTTTGAGGAATGTCTTACTAAAATGTCACAGAAAAACATTCCATTAACAATATATAGTTTTTGTGCTAACGTTTTGAGGCTATTAATAAAGTAAATGCACGTTCTGTTTAAGTTACTGGACGTTCAGAAAACGTTCCCTGTTAGCTGGACTGGTAGTACCATGCTATTCTTGGTATATTTGGTAGCCTATTCATTTCAAATAACCATGGTACCATGTTATTTTATTGTTTTTCTAAGTGCTTTGTGTCAGGATGAATAACTAAAAAACAATATTTCTGGAAATATTGTTGATATAATTTTATTTTGGCTCCAAAATGTAATCATTTCAATTTTTGTGAATTCAACCATCCATCACTTCATTCATCTTGCCGCGTTAAAACCATAGACTGTATAAAAACAGGGTAAAACGCAGTATCGATCGCCATCTAGTGGCTCGTGTTAAAACCTATGGTTAAAACAGCATCTAACTGAGGTGTAATGTTTAAGCCGCCCTCTAGGCGGCGGTATCTAAAAAATAAACGCAAACTCACCGCTGACGGTCTTCACTGAAGCTCCTCGGTTGTTTACAGTTTTGCCATTTAGCTTCAGCTCAAGTTCTCTCAGTAAAACCATTTGAATCGTATTTCCAGCATGGGATGCGACGGCGGAACCATTCCTAAAAGACACGAACTGGTTAAAGGACCGAAAAAGGTTGAAAAGGTAAAAACGTTCCGCTAAACGCTCGATTATTGTCATAAACCGTATGAAATTAGCGTGTAGCGTCTTAGCATGTCAGGAACTCGTGAGTTTAACATCTGTTTTTTTTCTTCAGCTGCTGTAGAATTTCAATAAACTAAGCATGGTTCAATGTGTCTTGAATAAACCTTTATTTTCTGGACATAAACATACCGTAGTACTTGGAAATGCTTCCTGGTAACGCTACTGAAATTCACAAACCATGGTGTTTACATAGTACACTATGGTATTGCCATGGTAATGTAAATGGTGTTTATATAATTGTTCATGAATTTCAGTACCATGGCATATTTCAAAGTATCACAGTATTACAATCTTTACTTTTTAGTACCATTCTATTGAATGTATTACAGTATCACGGTGTGTGAGCGATATCAGCGCCGTCCTAAATATTGAACTATTATGATTTTATTTATTTGCATATTCATAAACCCTTGCAAAAAGTACATATATTTTTGTAAGGGTTTATGAATATGCAAAAAAATACAATGCGATTCACAAATAAATGTTACACACAAAATAAATGCACACAACTAAAATATATTTCATGTTAAATATTTTAATAATAAAGTATAATATTTATAGCATTTGGAATTGGTGTAGCTTTTTTAGCTTGCAAACTTCACAACAGCCATTTATTGAAACTGTATTAAGGCTATTTGTGAATGCATCTCATATTTGTATTAACAGCAATTACTGAATGCGCTAAATATTTCTTTGTAGGACCCTCATAAACCAGACATTTATTGTTGTGGTTCATAAATCTGAACTTTTTTGTTCTACAGGTTGATAAAAACGCAGAACTTGCTGCCAAATGGAAGTACTGTGCGTTGAGTCAGGAGAAGCTGAAGTGGCCCATAGTTGCCTGTGAGCTGGGCAGGTACGTTATTAAATTATCTTCATGTTTTTGCTTATAAAGGTGATATACAGCTAGCTAAAGCAGTTGTTATTTATTTATTTAGTATAGGGCTGAAAATATTAGTCGACATTATCGACAACGTCGACAATAAAAAATTGTCGACAAATATTTTTGCTGTCGAGTAGTCGTTTGATCTCATATGACCTAATGTAAGAGCCTGCAATAACGCACTTTGACCAGTGTGGCGCTGTAGCGCAAGACTAATTCATCTCTCCTGATGCAAATCAAGAGAAGAAGGTGCAGCGGCAGCTAGGGATGGGCGATACCACTTATTTTGTTTTCGATACGATACCGATATTTTTCAAGGCAGTATCGTCGATATCGATACCGATACGATACTTCTGAACTAAACTTTTAAATGATGACATTTATTAAATTACTAAGAGTAAAATGGGTAATGATAACC
>NW_015552615.1:1263876-1267569 GCF_001515605.1 Sinocyclocheilus anshuiensis | reverse complement strand
GATTGGTTCTGTCTTGCAACATTTGCGTGTATTCAGATGAGCAGGAAAATAGTTCTATAGATCCTACACAGTTACTTGCGAACAAAGGTTATTCGTCCAATTCAATGCATTTGTACGCATTATTATTATTATTATTTTAAATAAACGAAATCACTGGTAAATGAAACACACCTTAGTATCGATATTTTTAGTTTGAGTAACGATACTTTCGATACTCGCGTCAGTCACTTTCAGTTAGAATTACAACTTGATTTTCTGTTATAAAGCAGCTCTCCAGTGTGGAGCTAGCAAATTATACAATCTTTTTATTAGTGGGGGAAAAAAAACATTTAATTAAAGTTATGGTTTGGTTTGCAGAGATCAAAGCTTGATCTAGCTCAGGACTGTTTTGATTATCATAACCCTATAAGGTATTTTAAGAGAGATTATGTTGTGAATATTAGTTTATCCAAAAATAAAATGTCTTATCACTTACCCTTTATTTTGTTTCTTATCCATATGACTTACAAAAAGATATTTTAGGCAGAATGATGTGTCATTCAGCTACTTTTTCATATAGCTAATTAAATGGTGAATAAGAGAGTTTCTCTGCCGTCTCATTTTGTGTGCCAAATATATTTATTTGTATAAATTGATTGTATAACTGTAATTACATAATATGACTTTCAAAAGCTGAAGTGATTACCTTAATTTATTTATTAGAATATGTATAACTCAATATTTTAACTAATTGCAAAAGCTGAATAATCAATTTATGTCTACTGATTAATCAGCGGAATAACCGACGAATAGTCGATTAATCGTTCTAATAATCGTTAGATAAATCGATTATCAAAATAATCGTTTGTTGCAGCCCTTATTTAGTAAGCGACCATATGATAAGCAGGATCAGTGCAATATAATAATAGTCAGATGGTCATTATCACAAAATCATACCTGTCAGGCTGAAATGAGGTTTATTTTGACCGATAATGACTTTCTGCCTTACATAACCTCTGTTCTAAAGATTTACCATTATTATTGCATAACAACCAACCATTGTTTAACTGTGGTCTCTGAAATAAGATCAGACTAACCACCATGAATGGATCCTCACGAAAAAGCTCCACAGTTTTCAATAGAATTTGAATTTTTTTGAATAGGCTTTCTTTTAGCGACCGATGAGAGTGTTGAATTCGCAGCTCTGGTTGGCATATTTTACCATATTTAAATCCATTCTGCTGATTTTTACTCGTGATGCATGAATCAATGTGAACAATTATGGTATTACAATTATGAAAACTATTTTATCTGTATAAAAAATTATTATTCCAATAGTCCCTGAATTATTTAGTATGCGTCTACAATATTTCTGCCAAAACAATATTACTATAGTGTTGATAAATAGTGAAGCCATGGTGAATTTTGCAGTATCTGCTTAAAAATAATTTTTCTTCCACCAGACTGTATAATAAAGATGCGATCATTGAGTACTTGTTGGATAAATCAGCGGAGAGGCCGAACGCCGAAGTTGTTGCACATATCCGTAGCATCAAGGTCAGTAAACGCGGACAAATGATCATGATCACATTAAAATATGTGGCATATGCCAAGTGGAAAAAAAAACTGCATGTAAACGGGAGTAAAAATGTTTGCTTATGTCATGTAAATATCTAACTGCAATTAAGTCTTCTGATTACTGGAAATAATCACATTATCGGTGCACATGTAAACGTAGTCACTGAGATACTGTCATAGTTTTTATTAATACTTTGAATTAGTTTTTATTTTTATATTTTCTTTTTTTTTTTAAATATGCAGTCTTTAAATGTATTTTTTCTGGGCAAAAAAGAATGACTATCATATATATTTACAGTGATTTACCGAAGACACCCACTAAAATGTCATTCAGTGTAACAATATTTTATATTTAATATATTCTATTAAGGATCACAGTGCAGCCCTAAATGCTAATTAGTTGTAATTTTAAATCATCACAGATCTTTGCCACTATCATTCAGATCCCATTTGTCAGCTACAAGTCATTTAAAATATAATAAAATGTAGTATGATCACTTAGAGGACAGAACATTATTTCACCCATATTTTGATATTTTATTTTCACAAAAGTTATTTGAAACATTAAAGTACAAAAGTTACTTGCATTTAATACGGTTTCGATGCATATGAAATCACTTTTGTGAATTTAATTTGTTGCAGACACCAAAATGAGACATCTTGTCTTTGACCCACATATAGTATTTATTAATTTTTGGTTCAGTTTTAGCTATTTTAGTACACCCCAAATGTTGCCATGACAACTAGATGAAAAAAAAGTTTTCAGTTAACATTTATATTATTTTATATAACCATTTTTTAATGGTTTTAGTTAAATCTAATAAGCCTGGTGTGTTTGACAGGATGTGAAGGAGCTGAATCTGACGGATAACCCGGCGTGGGAGGGTGAGAGGCACAACATTAAAGGGGACTGTTATGAAGACATGCACTGTGCCATGTTCATCTGTCCTGTGGTTGGTCTGGAGATGAACGGAAAACACAAGTAAGACCACATCTTGTTCAGCTCATGCTGAACTTCTGACTTCAACCACAGCACTGAATCATACTTTAATAGGAAAGATCGTAGTTAAAGAAGAAGTGTGTGGTGTTAGTATACTTCCCTCTATCCTTAATGTAAAGAATCAACTTTAAGAATGCTAATCGTTCGTGGATTCTTCTGAAAGACATTCGGTGTTCAGGAAACTTTCTTAAAAAACACAGCAAAACTATTGGTGTCTAAATGAAATGCTTCACATAAAAGAGAATTAAAAGTGCAAATAAAGTTTTATACACTGAAAATGTAGTATAATACATTGGTTGGTGGTAGTTTGGGTGTATTTTTTGTCACTATAAATTTCAGTAATATAAAAAAAATCACCTGATCAGGATGAATAACATCTTTTACTTTTACTTCTTACTTTTTCTTCTTACTATTTTTTACATTAAAAAAAAAGTATTCACATTTTGCTTTCAAATCATCAAGCCGGTTTGCTTGGTAGACTTTCAATTTGTTTTTGGACAGTAAATGTTTTTGCATAGACATTGCTCATTAGTTAATGCATTGGGTATCATGAAATAACAATGAACATGTCCTCATGTTACTTGAAATAATAAATGTATTGGTATATGTAGAAACTAACATTAAACTGCTATGTTAATAAATGCAGTAAAAATATTATTTGTTGTTAGTTGAGATTATGATGAAAATATCATAAACAAAAGAATGTAATCTAAAACCAGTTCTGCTAGAGCTTTTCTCTAAACTAACTTTACTTGATGGTAGGGTTGTGACGGTGAGGAAATTTTCCCACCGGTTAATCGATGTGTGACAACACCGGTAATACCGGTATCACCGTGGGGGTGGGGGCGTTCCCTCTTTTTCCTTGCTTTCCTTCGCTTTTAAATAGCTTGTAAAAGCGGCATGCGCATTTTACTTTCACTTTCAAATAGCGGCAATTCGGCGTAAAGCAATTGTTCGTTTGAATTTTCCCTCTTTTCCTCGCGCTCCTTTGCTTTTAAATAGCTTAAAAGCGCCTTGTTCATTTTACATTCACTTTCAAATTAGCGGCAATTCGGCGTCAATTGCTTGAATGCAACAACAAAATACAACGTCAAACTCACTTTAGCCTATATATAAAACATAGAACTTTTATTAAC